>NC_056748.1:927156274-927393774 GCF_019279795.1 Protopterus annectens | reverse complement strand
CTCTAATAATTATTTACACTTCAGCAGCTGCCATCCGTTTAAACAAAAGAAAAGCCTACTGAAAGGGCAGATGATACGGTTATCCACGATCATATCAGATGACCTGGACTTTGGGAATGAAATTAGTTTCCTAAGGCGCATGCTTTATGAAAGGGGGTACCCAGACGAGATGATGGATTCTCTCCATAGGGAACTCTAGCAAGGGAGACATTCTAGATTCTACCCCCTGTTAGCTAAGAGACTCCCTATTGCCAACAATGAAGACAGGGTTGAAAATGTTGACGGGGATAATGCTGGAGTTTTGAGGGTGCCCTTTGAGAACAGCATGGTGCTTAGGTATGGCATAGAAAGTAAGGCCATCCAAAGTGTTAAGAACAACTGGTAAGTGCTAGAGAGGAATGCTGATTTAATAGAGAAGGTGGGAAGACAGCCTATATTTATTTTTGAAAGATGTAACAACCTAAAAGAAAAAGATTGAAAGAACAGGTGTGAACACCTCGGACAATACAGTAAACAAGGAAATGTATGTAAAAAGGCAGAATGTGTTGACAATGTGAGTGCATTTTTGAGGGGGATAATATAGTTTTACCAAGTATTAATCACACATTCAGATTCAGACAAGGGGTTCAACTGTAAAAGTATAGGAGTTGTATATTTAGCCTTTTCTGACTGCTGTTTCTCGTTTTATGTTGGTAAAACTGAATGCCCACTGCACAAAAGTATTTATGAACATAGGAACTGCATAAAAATAAGCGAGATAAATGCCTTGTATAGGCACAGCACGGGATGCAAAGAAAATGAGAAATATTATTTTTTATTTTATAACAGCAAAAGATGCCAGAAGTGGTCCTTGAGTAGAAACAGAGTATAAAGAATTGTTATGACAGAAGCACTTGAATGCAGGTGAAAATCCTGATTTAATTGATGCCACCTCTACAACCTGTTTATTAAAATTAAGGGCAGCTAAACTGTAATCCAGTGTTGAGTGGTTAATCCAGTGGTTTCCCTTCCGGGTTATTGAGCATTGGTTTTAGCATTAATATTTATTTATAAAGCTTTATCATTTATTTGTTGTTTTAGAAATAATTTAGATTAATCTATACATTTCTTGCATCCCTATCAATATATGTTTAATTATGACGTGCCTTTGAGAGAGGATAAATGCTTTTTTAACCATTTTAACTTGCTCAGTGTTCATTGGTTGTATTATTAATTTATTTTGTATTTAAATGAACATTTGCATGTTGTGGTCAATTCTGTTGGCAAGGACAAAAGCGCTCAACTCAGTTTTATGCTTTGTGTTATTAAATTCTTTTTGAACATTACAGCTCTTGACTGACTTCAGCCCTATTATTTGGTAATTTGGTATTAGTAGGATAGTTAAAATAGATTGAATTGGATTGGTTGTAGCAGAAAAGAGGCTGGGCTGAGCTGAGCTGTGATTATTGACAGATGAGACTGCATAGGAGAAAAGTGAGTAACAAGAGGTGGGTAGGGAAGTGCGGAGAGGCCAAGCATAGCATCTGAAGTACTAGGTTATGGAATTCACTTTCTTTCAACCTAAGGTAAGTTAATACAGATAATAACATTAGAAGCGTTCTTGATAAATGTGCTGCAGATAACAGTTTAGATCCTCTCTACAGTTAGATGCAAATATGAGAATAATCTTTTAGGTTTCATGTTTGCTATAACAAACAAACTGAAACATTGAAGTCAACATTTTACACCACTACTGACTTTTTTGTGAACTTGTATTTTAACTCTTGACTTTACATATTTATATGCAGTTTGGATATCGCTGTACATTGTATGTCTTAGTTTTGTATTTATGATGTGTATTATGGGTTATTTTTCAGAGCAAGATGTGGATTTTGATGTGGTGTGTGACATTCATGTTGGTATCGCACATACTCGTTGGGCAACGCACGGTGCTCCTGCCAATGTCAACACTCATCCTCAGAGATCCGATGAGGACAATGGTAATCATTTACTTTGCACCTTGGATGCAACAGTTTAAACAGTTGATTTAGCCTGTTTAATGAAACATAAAGTAGGGAATCATTTAATTTTGTCTTTGAAACTTGATTCATGCCATAGCATTGTGTGGAGGTCTTAAACAAGACTTTTAGCCTGTCTGAGGTTACATGGGTTGATCTTCAGATGTCAGATATTTACCCCTTTATTAGATAAACCCAGACATATAAACTGGTATGCATGTGACTTAAAAATGTGCATTAAATTATACAGCAGTCTTGTCACTGTATTATGTACCTATAAGTAAAATGTGGATAGAGTTAAACTATAAGCAAAGTGATGCAAGTTGTAGCAGGTCTGAACAACTGCCATCACACAACCGCTATCTAACTGTACTAACTCCAAGTTTGCTATACCTTGCAAGCAGAGGACATGCTTGTTTTTGATCAAAACCAAATATTTTATTTACTCTAAGGTGGTAGGTTGACTCACTTCTGTGAAGATAAACGTATATGTATTCATGCTTTTAACATTTTAGTTATCTCACATCTTAGTATCTGTGTACCTTGTTTAGAGTAAGAGAATTTAGATGGTAGTTTCTACAGTAGTTCAGTTGAAGATGATTAATAGGAAGCCAGCGATTAATTTAGTCAGTTACAGGTAGGGAGATGGGGAGATAACAGGGTCTGGGTGAAGGTAGTTTGAGGAGACAGAATGGAGAAAATGGAGATCAGGTAGGAGAGCAGACCTGGTGCAAAAATTAAGGGCACAGAAATAGTAATAGCAGAGGAGATTTGACTAGAGAGGAACAGCTCAGGACTGAATGTGAAAAGGAAAATGATGCAGGTAGAAGAGGTCAGGAGGTAATGAATGTCCAAGTGCAGAAAGAAAGGCAGGTACAGCTGCTTCCAGTGCCCTCTGATACATAAGTAATAGTGAGAAAAGGAGGACTAACGGATTTTAATGGGTAATGCAGAAAGAAAGAAAAATCAAGTCCGGGACAATGTTAAACTTCCCAGCAGGTTAGACATAATAAGCACATGTGAAAAAAACAAACAGCTTCATTTGTGCACCAGACAGGAGGAATTAATTAGGTAAAAGTAGGTAGGAGAGCTAGCACAGACAGAGTAGGAAAGACTGTAGCAGGGATGACTGGTTATAAGGCAGTGGGGACAAGTTCTGCTTATTGTAGACTCTTATGTGTAATGTCAGATGAATAGGCAAGTCAGGATGGGTGTGGATGAGTGATGATTATTATTCTGGGGCTGAAATTGGACAGATAGTCCAGGAAGTGAAAAATGTTCTCATTGGTGGCACAAAGTACACATTATAGTATGTGTCTATTAGTCACCTGACACATGGAACTGCAGTGGAGGCACATGAAGGGACAAGTGAAGTGATCGAGAAATGGATCATACTTAGTTGTATAGCGGTTGATACCAAATGCAGGCACTGCAAGGAAGGACAGTATGTGGGAGTACACTGTCTTCCCCAGGAAGCAGTCAGGTGAACAGGGATAGTGTGTGATTGGGGCAGGCATGAAAAAGAAAAGAATGTCTGCCTCACAGATGGACTTCCCATTTATGGGTGGCGCAGTTTTGCTGAAATCTGGAATTCAGGTTTATATCAGAATAATTGTACTATTAAATTGAAGAAGTGAATTAAGGTAAGGAGAAGACTTATGGGAATAAAAGTACTTTCAGAAGAGGTATATGGTAAACAAAGGCAACAGCAGCTAGAAGGGCACAGGAATCATAAACAGAAAATAGAAGGGGTAGGAACAGATGTCCTTCAAGAATGCAACTGCAGTCATAACATATGGGTTGTCCTGCCTCAGGCAGCCCTCGGTCGGCCGGATTCCAAAGTCTGGGTCCAGCGTCGGCTGGTGTCCCCTCCTCTCCGACGTCAGAGTGGCTGGAGTATAAAGGCATCGGCTGACGCCATCTTCTTCTGTCTTTCTTGCCACGCGGTGCCCGAAGCAGAAGCAGTTCGCAAGTGCCGGTCGGTCAGCTCCTGTGTTTTCAGTACCGAAGTCATCTAAAAGCTAAGTACCCCATTGGGAAACATTTTTTCTTGCCTCAGCCGATGTCAGAACAAATTAAGAAAGTTAATAATCGTTTGTCTTGTGGTAAACAAATACCTCATAAGGACTTCCATTCTTACTGCCTTCCTTGCCTGGGCCCAGACCACGACGTCTCGGCCTGTGCTGCCTGTGCTTGCCTTAATAAGCGCACTCTCAGGCGCCGGGCAGAATTTGCCGAAGACTTTTTCGGTGAATCTTTCGCATATATTATGCCGTCTGATCAACCGACAACTCAGTCTACCAAAAAACGAAAGGACCGGGACCGACATCCTCGGCCCGCGTCCACCACCGATGCTACTCCTAAACCCTCCGCTAGTGCTTCGGTCCCTTCGGAAGCGGTAATTCAACCGCTCCAGGCTGACGACACAGCGTTAACACGTCCTTCGGTCCCGGAGACCTCTCCGGTGCCGGTTGTTGATTTAACTCCGGAAACCGAAGTTCTGGATCTACCCGACACCATTGCCGTAGACAAGGTTACCCCTACACGTGGGGCTGCAAGGCCTCCTGTATCCATGTCCATCAAGGCCTTTGCACGTGCTAAGGCCGCCAGCCAGGCCAAGGCCCATCCTAAACCTGCTGTTCAGGCCCCTTCTTCTGATAAACAGATCATGTCTCTTGCTGCAGATCTTATCTCCCTTATCAGGGGGTCCCAGCCTCACCCAGACAGAGGTTCTCAGCCACCTGCAGAGAAAAGGCCCAGAACTGAGCAGGCTGACAACCTCTCTTCAGATGAAGCTTCTGGGGATTCTGAGCATTCAGATACCCAAGAAGAATCCTTCCAGGCCTATGAGGACTCTGATGCTGAGGAATCAATTCCCTCTGCCTCCCCTCCAGAGGATTTCTCGTTTGGTGAAGTCCTGCACTCTATGAGGGAACATTTTAAATGGCAGGGTCAGGAATTCTCTGATTCCAGGAAAAGGCTACGTACCTTCCTCAAGCTTCCCCAGCACAGACCTTTAGCTATTCCTCCAGTTATGGATGTTTTGGATGATGTTTTCTCTGACTCCAGTGCTAACCCTGATTCTCTCCCCCCTGCTCCTGTCAAGCCAGACAGATATTACAGGGTCCCTGACACTCACAAACATCTCTTTAAGGCCCACTCTGTGGATCTAGAAACTATTTCACAGGGCCCCAAGGAAGTGGCTACTTCCACTGCCAAGAATCCACTGCCAGCAGATAGGGAAGCTAGGTTCCTGGAGAGATGGGGTAAAAAAGTTTATACCTCTACCACCCTAGCCATGAGGTCACTTAACTGCCTTTTTCATATGTTTAAGTACCAGGATTTTTTACTGGATGATTTACAGAAAAAACTAGCCTCTCCTGAGCCTATTGATAGAAAAGCATTGCAGGATCATATACATAACACTCAGCAGGTTAGCAATCATTTTCTTCAGTGTGGTTATGATGCATTGGAGGCTTCATGTAGGGCAGCTATGACTGGGGCTGTGATACATAGACATGCTTGGTTAAAAGATCAGCCATTGCCAGACAATGTTAAAGTAAAGTTACTTGATGCACCTCTGGAAAAACAGAAGCTTTTTGGTGCTAATGCACAAGATGTGTTGAAATCCATTGAGGAAAAAGCTAAGTCAGTACAGACAGTCAAGGATTTCCTCCAGGTTCAGCCACCCAAGTTCAGCAGAAACTGGCCTTCAAAGAATTGGTCCTTCCCAGACTCTGACAAATTTCAAAGGGGAAAAAACAGGCATGCCCGAGGTAGAGGGCAATACCGAGGATCCTACAGGGGCCGCCAATGGCAACCTCCAAATCAAAGAAGTGGTGCAGACAGCCCAGCTGCACCACAAGGACAATCACAATGACTTGACTTTCATACCGCCTACAAAGGCTCAAAGTGAAGCACCTTTGGGCGGAAAATTATCCTTATTCTCAAAAAACTGGCATATCTTAACCAAGGACAACTGGATTCTGGATTTAATAGACAAGGGTTACAGATTCCACTTCTATACTTTACCAATAAGACAAGGCATGCCAAACCTGCCACATCATCAAAGGGCAGAGGCACTCACTCAAGTTTCAAAGCTGTTAAATATAAAAGCAATAGAAAGGGTTTCTCCTCAGGAACAAGGCCAGTGATTTTACTCAAGACTGTTCCTTGTTCCAAGAAAAGAAAACAAATGGAGGCCTATACTGGACTTGTCTACTCTAAATACTTTTCTCATTGTGCCAAAGTTCAAAATGCTGACGTTGCAGCAACTCCTTCCCATGCTGGGCAAGGGGTCTTGGCTGGTCACTCTGGACCTCAAGGAGGCATACCTGCATGTCCCAATCAAGCAAAGCTGCAGAAGATACCTCAGATTTCTTGCAGGGACAGAGCATTATCAATTCTCAGCATTGCCGTTTGGCTTATCTACTGTGCCCAGAGTGTTCACGAAATACCTGGCATCAGTAGTGGCACACTGCAGACTCCAGGGGATTCAAATGTACCCCTACCTGGACGACTGCCTCATACAAGCAGACAACAAACAAACCTTAATAGCAAACTTGGACTATGTCATTCAACTACTGCAGGCCTTGGGATACACAGTCAACATTCAGAAATCAAGACTACTGCCATCCCAACAGATTATTTTCCTAGGAGCCAAACTGGACACAGAAACTCAAATGGCCTACCTCACAGAGGAAAAACAACAGCAGTTACCAGAGTACTTTAAAGGCCTAGCAAAGCTCTCCCAGCTGACTGCAAGGAAAATCCTGCAGGCCCTGGGGTTCATGGCATCTTGCATTCTTCTGATACCTTTGGCAAGACTTCATATGAGAAAGCTGCAATGGTACTTAAAGCTTATGGTCCCAACACAGCCAAAGCCTAGAGGACGTAATCCCACTCATTCCATGTCTGCAAAAAGAATTTTTGTGGTGGGCTCAAGCAAGTCAGTTAAACAAAGGCATGTCCTTCAACAAACCTCAAGCAGGTCAAATGATTACAACAGACGCCTCAGATCATGGATGGGGGGCGCACATGGAGGGCAGATGCATTCAAGGTCTATGGACACCAAGGGAAAGACATCTGCACATAAACCAAAAAGAGATGTTGGCAGTGATACAGGCAATCGAGACTTTCGAAAAATCACTACAACAGGGACATTTGCTAATAAGGACAGACAACACCACTGTCATGTGGTATATAAACAAGCAGGGAGGCACTCATTCTTATCCTCTCTGCAGACTAACAATGATTCTCTGGGAGAAATCCCTGAGTCTGAAGATACATTTGCAATCCCAGATGTTCTTCGTCTTCCATTGCTGCAGTCCTGACTATTGGGTATAGTCCGCGTCCAGTCGGCCCGAATACCAGAGTATAAGGCTGACGCCGGGTCATGGCGCTTTAGACTGACGACAGAACGCCAGGGTACTAATGCGCATGACCCACGCCATTTCCTCAGTCTTTTTTGCCGCATGGTCCGATGCAGAAGCAATTTTGCGAGTGCAGGTTGGCGTTCTGAGATTTTCAAACCGGAGTTTCAGACCGAAACAGAGTTGGCTAAGTAACTCGTGGGAACATTTTGGTTTTTCTTGCCTCAGTATTTAACCGGATGTCAGAAAAAGTGAATAACTGTATTTCTTGTGGGAAGCAGATACCGATAGGGATTATCATACATTGTGTATACCTTGTTTAGGGCCTGAGCACGACGTTGTTGGTTGCCGCTCTTGTGCTAGATTTAACAAGCACTATTAAGAGGAGGCTAGATTGTGCTAGGTTAGTGTTTGGGAAGCGTTGTAATTATAATATGCCGCCGGATGCTCCGACGCCTTCATCCAAGAAGCGCAAGGACAAAACAGTGAAGCCTAGGGGTGAGGAACCGCAGTCCCGGACGTCGGTTCTTTAGAAGGCTCAGGGGAGCCAGAGGTTTTGCCAGGAGTCTCTATGGAGTCTCAGGTAGATACTTTACTGTTACAGGATGTGCCCTCTCAGGAGGTAGGCCAGGCTGAGGGGGCTTCTCAGGTAACTGTTCTTCCCTCTTCCCAAGGTAGTTAGGGCCTCTCCTTCTGTTGCCAAAGCTTCTTTTAGAGGTAGGCCAAGTTCAGCTTCTGTGGGGGCTTCTCCTAGCATTTCGGCTCTGTGCCTAAGAAACATATGCTTAAAATGGCAGAAGATTTGATTACTCTGATTAGAGGTTCTATGCCCCGCCTGATAAGAGGCCTAGGGTGGAACAGGAGTTTGATAGTTTTGAACAGTGTTCACAGGCTTCAGAGTCTTCTGTGGAAGACTTACAAGAGTTTCCTACTTATTCTGATTCTGATGTGGATGATTCCACTCCTACAGCTTCTCCTCCTGAGGATTTTTCATTTTCAGAGACTCTTCACTCCATGAGGGAGCACTTTAAATGGGAAGGCCAGGATTACTCTGATTCCAGGAAAAGGCTTAGGGAATTCTTGTTTTTACCCCAGCATAGGCCCTTAGCTATTCCTCCTGTGTTGAATGTGGTAGAGGATGTTTTTGCAGAGGCTTCCCTGAACCCTGACTCCTTGCCTCCTGCTCCTGTTAAGCCTGATAGGTATTATAGGGTGCCCGAAGCTCATAAGTATTTGTTTAAGAGTCCTAGGGCGGACCCAGAAACTGTTTCTCAGGGGCCTAAAGGTGTTAAAGCTTCTGTGGTTAAAAATCCTTTACCCTCTGATAAAGAGGCAAGGGCTTTGGATAGGTGGGGTAAGAAAGTGTATACTTCTTCCACTCTAGCCATGAGGGCGTTGAATTGTCAGTTTCACATGCTAAAATATCAGAATTATCTCCTTTCACAATTGAAATCTAAGGTGGATGCTTTGGCGGAAGGTATTGAGTGTAAAGAATTGCTGGATTTGGTTCATGTGTCTGAACAAGTGGGTAAGCATTCTTTGCAGTGTGGTTTTGATGCTGTTCAGGCCTCCTCGAGGGTGGCTGCTACTAGTTCTGTTCTTCGCAGACATGCCTGGTTGAAGGATCAGAATTTAGCTGAGCATGTTAAGACCAGGATTTTGGATGCTCCTTTACAGTCTGATGTGTTGTTTGGACCGCCTGTGGAAGCAGTTTTAAAGAAAATGGAGGACAAAGCTAAGTCTATGCAGACTGTTAAAGATTTTTGCAGGTGCAGCCTCCAAGTTTAGTAGAAATTGGCCTGCTAAGGGGTGGACATATCCTGCTTATGGTTCCCAGTCTAGGGGTAGGTCTAGACGTGGTAGGGCAGGGCTCAAGGTTCATTTAGGCCTAGATCAGAGAGTTCACCTGCTCAGACTTCTGGTGCGGGCAGGGGTCAGTCCTTCGTAAGCAGACCCAATGACCTGCCTTTTCAGCTGCCAGTGGATTCTCGCCTGGCAGCTCCTTTGGGAGGAAGACTGTCTCTTTTCAAAGAAAATTGGGATTTAATCACTCTAGACAGATGGGTGCTGGATATCATTCATCACGGTTACAGATTTTATTTCCACACAATGCCCCTTTCAAAGGCATGCCGGATGTTCCTCCTCCACAAAGAAAAGAGGCTCACAAGCAAGTTTCTCAGTTACTCCAGATAGGGGCCATTCAGCCAGTCCCTGTATCAGAAAGGGGCTTGATTTTATTCTCGCCTGTTCCTAGTACCAAAGAAGGGGAACACGTGGAGACCAATTTTGGATTTATCTATCCTCAACACTTATCTGGACATTCCCAAGTTCAAGATGTTGACGTTACAACAACTGTTACCTCTGCTGGGCAAAGATCACTGGATGGTAACTTTAGATCTCAAGGAAGCTTACCTTCATGTGCCTATAAGGCTAGGTTGCAGAAAGTATCTGCGGTTTCAACTGGAGATTTTCATTATCAGTTCTCTGCATTGCCCTTTGGCTTATCTACTGCCCAGAGTATTCACAAAGGTTCTGGCTCCAGTGATAGCTTACTTCAGGCTTCAAGGCATTCAAATCTATCCTTACTTGGACGACTGCCTGATTCTGGCTCAAGAAAAGGAAGACCTTCTACAGCATCTGGAATATGTCATAGCAGTGCTAAGATGCCTGGGGTATTCTGTGAACGAAATAAAGTCCAGTCTAGTACCCTCTCAAGACATGTGCTTTCTGGGTGTGAGACTGAATACAGCAGCCCAGATGGCCTTTTAACCCCGGACAAACAAAAGAGTCTGTCACTTTACTTCCATCAACTATCTCATCAGTCCGTGCTGACTGCAAGGACAGTCCTTCAAGCATTAGGGTTCATGGCATCTTGTATTCTAGTGCTTCCCAATGCCAAACTGCATATGAGGAAGCTGCAATGGTATCTCAAAATGTATGGACACAGCACTGCCAGGATTTGGACACTGTCATTCAAATAATACCTTGCCTTCAAAAGGAATTCTTGTGGTGGGCTCAGGAATGTCACCTAAACAAGGGACTCTCTGTGACCCGCCAGAGGCGAGTCAGATTTTAACGACAGATGCCTCGGACACTGCTTGGGGAGCTCATCTAAATGGAAAGTGGATACAAGACAAGTGGCCTGCCAGACTACAGCATCTACATATCAACATGAAGGAGATGTTAGCAGTCCAGTTTGCATTGATGGCTTTCAAGGAGTTACTTCTTCCAGGGCAGGTGTTGATTCTAACAGACAACACAACTGTCATGTGGTACATCAACAAGCAAGGGGAACACATTCTTATCCTCTATGCAGGCAAGCAATGATTTCATGGGAGACTGCTAAACCTGCAACTAACTCTTCAGGCAAGGTTTCTGCCAGGAGCACAGAACTCCTAGCAGATGTGTTAAGCAGACAAATCATGGATCCCCACGAGTGGAAACTGGATCTTCATGTATTTCAGAACTTGACAGTGTCATGGGAACTCCAGACATAGATCTGTTCGCTTCTCCACTAAACCACCAGCTGCCAAAGTATTGCACAAAGGGGTTTCATCACACAGCTTGGAAGGTGGTTGCTCTGTCTTTCAGTTGGAAAACCTTCATGTCTATGCCTTTCCACCTCTGCCTCTTCTTCCAAATGTATTATTAAAGGTCAGACAAGACAGGCCAAGGATGATTTTGATAGCTCCAGATTGGCCTCGCAACACTGGTATCCACTACTACGGAGTCTGGTAAGGAAGCCTCCATGGCCTTTACCTCTGATTCCTCATCTGTTATCTCAGAAGGATGGTCATCTGCTCAATGTCAAGCTTCACTCTCTTCATCTAACAGCCTGGCATATTCTCTCTTGAAGCACAGCAGGTCTCAACTTCCTCAGCAAGTTTTAAATGTGATTATGGAAGCTAGAAGACCTAGTACAAGGAAGGTGTACGCAGACAAATGGAAGAGATTTTTATTTTGGAGTACAGCAAAGAATTTGGAGATTTCTGAGCCTAATTTGAGTGTGGCTCTTCAATATCTTACTGAATTGTTGGACAAAGGTTTGTCCTTCTCTTCCATTAAGATTCATGCTGCAGCAATTTCAGCTCATTATGATTGTGACCCACCTTTGTTTTCGCATCCTTTGTTCAAGCAGTTTCTTAGAGGGGCAAAGAATATAAGACCCCAATGAGAGCTCCTACTCCTGCTTGGGACCTCAATTTTGTGTTGGAAAACTTACTCTACAACCTTTGAGCCTGCGGCTACTGCTGAGTTGAAATACTTGTCATGGAAGACTGCTTTTCTGTTGGCCATTACTTCTGCAAGAAGGGTGTCTGAGTTGCAGGCCCTTATGGCAGTAGAGCCTTTTTTGGTTTTCCATAAGGATAGGGTAACATTACGTAGTAATCCTTCCTTTATGCCTAAGGTGGTTTCTAGTGTGGCTTTAAACCAAACTATTCATTTGCCTACTTTTTATGCAGATCCCCAAAATAAAGGGGAAAAAATTTTGCACACTTTAGATGTACACAGGCAATTGAGATATTATTTAAGCAGGACTAAGGATTTTAGGCAGTCTCAGCAGTTGTTTGTTTCTTTTGTCTTGAGTTCACAGGGCAAGCCTGTGTCAAAACAAACTATTTCCCGGTGGATTGGCTTTTGCATTGCATTTTGTTATTCCCATCATGGCAAGGAGATTCCAGCTGGGATTAGGCCTCATTCCACTAGGGCTACTGCCACTTCTACAGCATTTCTAAGGGGTGGCAACTAAGGATATTTTGGAAGCAGCTACTTGGAGTTCAGTGCATACTTTCTCTAAGCATTATCATCTTCCTATCTACTCTAAGTCTAGGGCTGGTTTTGCCACTGCTGTTTTGCAAGGCATGTTATCAGCTCCTACTTCCTTATAATTTGCCAGCCTCCCTTTCCTCTGCTTTGGGATTCTACCCAATAGTCAGGACTGCAGCAATGGAAGACGAAGAACATAGTACAGTTTTGTACCTACCATAAATGTAGATGTTCGAGGATTCCATTGCTGCAGTCCAATTTACCCTCCCTCCTTCCCCTCTGTGTTTAGAGGTGGTTGTGTAGGTGAGTTTACATGCTTATATTTTTTGTATATATTGTTGTATATATTGTACATGTTTTTTGGTGCAGGTTTTTTGGGACTTGTCTTTTTGGGTCTTCTGACATCTGGGGCAAGAAAAGACTGAGGAAATGGCGTCGGTCATGCGCATTAGTACCCTGACGTACTGACGTCAGTCTAAGGCGCCATGACCGACGTCAGCCTTATACTCTGGTATTCGGGCCGACTGGGACGCGGACTATACCCAATAGTCAGGACTGCAGCAATGGAATCCTCGAACATCTACATTTATGGTAGGTACAAAACTGTACTTTTGTGCCAGGCAAGGACAATTTACTGGCGGACAAGCTGAGCAGAAATTTCTTGGATCCACACGAATGGATGCTGCATCCTAACATTTTCTTACAAATAACAAAGACATGGGGAAAACTGGATGTAGATCTCTTTGCTTCTCACATGAATCATCACCTGGAAAAGTTCTGCACAAGGACCCACCATCCTCTAGCCTGGAAAACGGATGCTCTCTCCTTCAGCTGGAATTCCCTAAAAATGTATGCATTTCCTCCTCTACCTCTGCTGACCAAGGTGATACTGAAGATCAAAGCAGAACAACCAACAGGCATTCTGATAGCTCCAGACTGGCCAAGGCAACATTGGTACCCATTGCTGTTGAGCATATCTCGGACCAAACCGCGGGCCTCTGCCCCTATGGCCCCTGCTTCTAACACAACACAATTACAGGACTGTCCATCAAAACCTGAAAACATTGCATCTGACAGCCTGGAGGTTACCATGACTCCTTCCGCTATCTCTTTCCAAAAAAGTTCAAGAGATCTTACTGAAGCACGCAGACCTTCCACCAGAAAAACCTATTCAGCCAAGTGGAAGAGATTCAGCATCTGGAATGCCAACAGGGGTCAGGATACAGCATTACTGAGTATACCTCAGATATTGGAATACTTGGCAGAAATGTTTCATACTGGACTCTCATATTCTTCTATAAAGATTCACGCCTCAGCAATCTCAGCAAAATACAATTGTGATCCACCACTGTTTTCACATCCTTTGCTAAGACAGTTCCTAAGAGGGATAAAGAATATCAAACCTCCCAGAAAACAGCCAGTACCTGCATGGGACCTCAATTTCGTTTTGGAAAAATTAACTCTTCCTCCTTTTGAGCCAGTAGCAACTTCAGAAATGCAATTTCTATCATGGAAAACGTTTTTTCTATTGGCAGTCACATCTGCAAGAAGAGTCTCGGAGATACAGGCACTCATGGCAGTACCTCCCTTCCTCATTTTTCATCAGGACAGAGTTTCTAAGAACCAATCCTACATTCATGCCAAAAGTAATTTCCAGGGTATCTCTAAATCAAGCTATTCACCTGCCTACTTTCTTCCCCAATCCACAAAACAGGGGGGAAAAAATGCTGCATACTTTGGACATACACAGGCAACTACATTACTACTTGGACAGAACTAAGGCCACCAGAAAGTCTGACCAACTGTTTGTAGCCTATGCTGCTGGAGTACAAGGAAAAGCAATCTCCAAACAAACAATTTCAAAATGGATTGGACACTGCATCAGAGTCTGCTATTCTTTCCATGGAAAAGCTGTGCCAGCCAATATTAGGCCACATTCCACCAGAGCTATAGCCACATCCACAGCTTTCCTAAGAGGAGTGGCTACAAAGGACATTCTAGAGGCTGCTACATGGAGCTCCGTGCATACATTTACCAAGCACTACAACCTGCCCTTATACTCCAGATCCCAAGCAGGCTTTGCTTCGGCAGTCCTGCAGGGCATTTTAGCTACACCATCCCTTTCTTAGTTCCATCCACCCCCAGCTTGGCTATGGTATTCAACCCATATGTTATGACTGCAGTTGCATTCTTGAAGGACATAGTACAGTTTTGTACCTACCATAAATGTAGATGTCCGATAGATATGCAACTGCAGTCGGATTTTCCCACCCTCCTACCCCTCTGCAACCTTCTTTATGGGTCCACTACCCCTTCCTATTAGCTGGGGGTACCTCCTATGGTGTATCTGTTTATTACTGTTGTGCATGTCTGGAATTGTTTATCCTTTCACCAAATTTAGCCTTCCTAGGAGGGCACCTGGCATCTGGGGCAAGAAACACTGAAGAAGATGGAGTCAGCCGATGCCTTTATACTCCAGCCGCTCTGACGTCGGAGAGGAGGCGACACCAGCTGACGCCGGACCCAGACTTTGGAATCTGGCCGACCGAGGGCTGCCTGAGGCAGGACAACCCATATGTTATGACTGCAGTTGCATATCTATCGGACATCTACGTTTATGGTAGGTACAAAACTGTACTTTCTAGACAATGACTGAACAGGAGAGTGTCATAAAGGGAAAAGGTTCAACGGAGTGGAAATGGTTTAAAAAATGGATTGAAGAGACTGCAGGAAAGGATTGGGGGGGGGGTTGTGCTTGCTAATTCCAATTTAAGCCAAAATGGGAGATGCTTTGAACAGTGATCCAAGAGAGAGAAGAGTGAAGCAGGCATAGTATGTATGACAGAAAACTGCAAATGCTGCCAAAAGACCGGGAAATGGTGAGCTCATGCAAGACAGGGGGGGATGTAACAGTATATGTTTAGCAGAACAGACATTTTGAACTACTTATGGGACAGAGGAGCAGAGTAGGGCAGAGAGAAACCGACCATTAACGTTGTTGCAGCCAAGCAGTAGGACTAGAAGGGAAAGGGTTGGTGCTTAGATGCATTATGTTAATTGCAGGATGCCGAAAGACAGGGCAATGAATGGCTAAAGTATTGTAATAAAGCACTCGGGCAGGAAAAGTAGGTAGTTTTCTTTATTTTGCCTTTGTTTACTGGGAAGGCCCAATTGGGTTTAACTAAACCCCGTTTCATATAGTTATTATAATTAACTGTTGTGATAGACTGGTGTGTTTTAGCATCCAAATTAAGAAGAGAATAACCACTCCTCTGGTGTAGACGTGTAAAGCCCCAACTACAGCCTGTGTGATCTGGTTTTATTTAGCAGCTTGGGAGACTGATGGTTTGATAGGAAGGGGAGTGATGGATGTTACCATCCTTGGTGGGGTGGGTGCACTGGGTAGGGAGCTGTATTATTTAATTATCTTCCTTTTTTTGAGAAAGCATTACACCAAGAATAATTCATTCAGTTAATGCAAGAAGGTATGAGGAAGAGTTTAACTGGTACTGTACTTATTAAGGATGAGGGGTTTTATAACCTAAAATGAAAAACACCCATGGGCTGCACTGAGCATGCAACAATCTGGTACACAATGTGATGTGTAAGGAGACAACAGGCAGAGACAACATGTATGTGGGACTTTAGAAAGATGAGTACATTAGGCTAAAAAGCTTTTTAATACTTAATTATTTTGTAATTTTAAGTGGAAAAAATGCTGTCATTTACACAGTTAATGCAACACAATATTCCATAATGTGTTAATGTATGCAGTAAGTACTGTCATCTTTATTCAGATTTGAAGCTGACTAAAAGGGATAATTATTTACATAACTCACAGGTTATCTGCCCATTGACCATGCATGGCCTCAGTATCACTGGATCAACCCACTGCTATTCTGTAAAACGTTTACTTCTAACCATTCAGTGGTCATCATCTCCAGTGTTCCTGCAAGTTTAATTTGACTGTTTTCTGAAATCCAAATGTGTCTACTTTGCAATATTTCTAGTGTCCTTCCATTTCCTAACTTTGTTATACAAGTATGCAGGACTCTTGCGTCCTTCCTGGGCAAAAAATGCTGTGCAGTAAGTTGGGGCTACAAGTGCCTTTTATAGGGAGCGCCTTGAGTGCTCATGGCAGTTGGAGTGCATACAAGGAGACCAAAGGTTTGCGAAGATGGCTGGTGCATGGGGTAATGCTCAAGCAGCCTAGGCTATTGCAACAGTGATGCATTAGAACGTCTGCTGATAGGATTGGCCCCAAAACAAGGTTCTGTAAGGAAACATTGACCTGCATTTTAAGGAAAGTGGGCCACCAACCCTGACTGTGCAGGTTTGCTATCACATCAAGTTATGTAAGGATTAATATTTAATTGGGCCAACTTCTTAATGCTGAAGAATGGGAATATATGGAATGTCTTGGCTCATTCCAAGTAGGCACTGCGCACTGATTTGCTGTCATACAATGCTGCTTTTAACTGTCTGAAAGAGCTCTACTACATTTAGCAGGCAGGGCTTGCCTTTTACAAAGTCAAATTAATTAGAATAGAGAGCTTGTAAGCTATTTATATAATTGTTTATGAACTGTACATGTTCAATTGCTTTACAGTTTATGCTAGTAAGGTTAATTGGTCTGTAGCTTCCTGGGTTGGTGGTGGGCTGTGCTTGTGGAGGGGTGCTGCATTCACTGTCCTCCAGACTTTTGTGCGTACCCATTGCAGAGGGCCACAGTAGCTTTCCTCAAGACTTGTGTACTTCCCTACTGAAGAAGGCTGCAGTAGATCTGTCATCCAGACTTTGTGTACATCCCCATCGAAGACACTGAGATTGACAACTTTTAATATAAAATCTGTGAGGCAGTATTTCATTCTAAGAAGGAGACAGCCTGTCATGTTGTCTGGATAAATGGATCTAATGTTTTTGGTTTTGTATTGGGTTTTTAAGGCTTTATTTGTGGTAATTGTAGGGGGATGTTGACTGAATGAATCGAGTAAGAAGAGGAACAAGGAGGGGATATGTAGTGATGTCCTGTGGGTCAGAGTGAGTGGTGACATTAGAGAAGTAACTTTGTGCATTGGTTAGTATTGTTAACCTAGTTAAAAGGCTTTGCAGTTAACTGTGGATGAACTGACAGTACTTTAATTCATAACTGTCTTTGCAGATATTGATCTGTTGCCTGAGTTCTGTGCCTTTCTGAGGTTACTTCTTAAGGCTAGCAGTTACTTTCCTTTTATTGCAACGTTTGTTGGTACTGGAGTTTTAATATGGGGGCTTTTTCCTAAGCTTGTCATTGTATTTGTGGCAGATGGGGACGCATAACTCAATCCGGAATTAATGTGAGAGTAGAAATATGGTATAAGTGGCCATATTTGTTGTTTGGTCGTTAAGTCTCCTTAGGTTTTCAGAGAATGCTAGAAGATTGGCCCTGGGCAAATCCATGAAGACAGTAGGATTAGATTACATCTTGTGCGCGGGGTTCTTGTTGAAAAAAGGACAGCACAGTGGTGTGATCTGACCAGTGATGGGGTAACTACAGGTGTGGAGCATATTGGTGTAATATTTTTCAGAACAAGGCCAAGGATCTCCTACTAGAGGTGGGTATTTGCTGGTGTAGAGAGTTAGCACTGATAATGTCCTGGAGCCTATTTGCATATTTGTTGTTTTTGTTTTTGTTTTTGTTTTTCAATAATCATTTTTTATTATTTTTCACAACCATATTACAAATTCACACATTATATACAATATATACAAGATGCTTCCATTGGTTAATTTCACATATATATCAACCTCATGTATTGATCAAAGGTACAGCACTAACAATCAAAAGGAAAATAATAAAAAAATCCAACATTAACAAAACAAAGCCAACAATCTGTCTTTTCTGTACATTCTCTATCTAATCTAAGGTTGATTTAGACTATATTCTGGTTCCCGAGAAAAAGTGGATAGTAACCTCTAAGCCAAAACAATATTAAAAATTTGCTCCCATATTTTTATATTGTTGATATTTTTCTTGTGGTCACTAATTAACAGTTTATGCTTAAGATGTGTTTTATTGCCAACAATCTGAAATTTTCCTACGATGTCTGGGCTGGGTTCAACCAATTTGTGGCTATATATAATTTCATTAATAGGCAAATATTCATAATTACAATCGTTTTTGATTTATCTAGATTCTCCGGGGGAATATGAAGAATCATAAACTCCTAAGAGAGTGTTGAATTTTGGTAACCCATTTTTTGTAACTGCAATTTTAATGAATTCCATAATTTATAAATGCACTTACAACTCCAGAACATGTGAAGTAAATCTGCTGTCTGATCTAAGCATTGTGGGCATATGGGTGAATTCTTCGCATCAAATTTGTGCAAAGTGAGACGAGTATAGTATGCATTGTTAATTATCATCAGCTGTGTAAATACCAATTTCTGAAGGGATACGGACTTTAATGTTAACTTAAATGCCTCCAATATCTTATTGTCATCTGGCAATATCAATTTCTCTCTCCAGTAACTCGATAAAAGAATGTAATTATTATACTTCCTCTCTTTTATCAATTTATATGCTGCGGTTATATATTTTCTATCCTGCAACAACACTTCCCATAGATTACGAGAAATGGTTAAATCCTCCTCTTTCATTTCAAAGTTATTAAAATAATTTATAACCAAGTCTTTTAGCTGTCTTACTATAGTTAAATAGGAAATAGGAAGTTCTATTTCTTTTAGAATATCATGTACTGGTACTCCTAGAAAAGGATATAAATCGAGTACAGTTAACTCCATGATTAAAGGGAATTTCTTTAAATCAATCAATTGACCACCAATTGTTAAATTTGGGTTCCTATGAAACGGTTGGAAAACCATCATATATTTTAGTAAATTTAAGGAAGCGAAAAGAGTTTGAATTGCCGTTACATAGCTTTTGATGTGCTCCATTAACTTATATTTACTCATTGTCCGATTATTTAAAAAGGGTAATGCTTTAGCATTGACTCCCACTTCATTTATATGCTTGTACGTTAAGACCACCCATTTGGGTGTCCATTTTCTACTATCACTATCAAGTAAGACGCCTTTAAAATCCTGTTGGCCTGAATCACTAAATAGTACATTTCAAAGCCGTAATTCCAGCCCCTTATTTTTGGAGCCATCAATTTTTCATATGATATTCTCGTCTTCCTAGGTTCCCAAAGAAATCTTCCCAATCTTACATGAAGCTGTTTAAAGAATGTTTTGGTAATTCTGAGTTGTGCAGCTCTAAAAATATATAACATTCTAGGAAGAACATTCATTCTTATGATAGCTGCTCTTGCCATCATTGGTAACTTCAATCTACTCCATCTTTCAAGATCCAGTGTTATTTGATCTGTAGTTGACTTTACATTGTTTATAAAAAAATCTCTATTTTCAGTTGAGAAGACAATCCCCAGATATTTTATCTTTTCTTCCGTCATTACTTGTCCTATCAATGGTAGCATTGAAAAGGGTGTGGGTGTCTTTAATGGGAATATTTTAGATTTTTTAAAATTTAGCTTGTAGTTGGAAATTCTCTCAAAGATTTCTATTGCAGCTAATATTTTTTCAGTATCGGAAACAGGTGTGGTACAATATATGTTTAAATCATCTGCATAGGCAGCCATCCTAACCTTTATCCCATACAGTACAGGAGAGTTTCTGTGAGGCCATTTTTGCTTGGGCTAAAGGAAAGTCTCTCTGTTGATCAGTGGCAGTGAATAACATTGAGCAGCCTTCCCTTCCCCCCGTAGGAGTGGTTACTGACTTGAAACTGTAGTTTTATTGTCCGTTTTGGGTCTATTCCTGCTTCTTTCCAGCCCCTGCTATCAAGCACGCCTTAACGTGCTTTAGCGCCATTTAGTGCGGAGTTGCCACTAGAGCAGCATCGGGCAGTGCCAGTTTAACAAGGTTAAACTTTTTCTGGCTCCATAAAGTCTGTTCTTCAATTTTTCCCTTAGAACTGCTCTGTTAGGAACCTAAACAGTTTACACCTTACTAAAAAGCACAGCACTTGTTCCTAATTGCTTTTTCTTCTCAAAAAGCTCAGCACTTATCTTAAAAGCATATCCCTTGTCTTATAAGCATTTTCTTTGCAGGTCAAGCACTCCTATATTATACAAATCCCTCACTTGCAAAACCCCCCAGGAGTGCCCACTTCCCTGCTAAGCCCTCTACTTTTCTGTCTCATACCAACTCATAATTCTTTCTAGCATGTCGAAGGGTCAGATGCTGGCGTCCTCTCCTGCCCAGTTGGTGAATCTGGGAATTCTGAGGCAATGTTACAATTGCCTCATGTACACGGACAACCCTCTCCTCCTCCCACATAACACTAACACTTGCGAGAGATGCAGCTATTTAGCCAAACTGGAGGCTGAGCTCTTTCAACTCAGGACTGGCAAGACCAGGCAGGAGGAGAAGGCAACTACACACACCACAATACAAGTCTCACATAACTCAACCACACCACTGAATCAAACACATAAACACACTAAGACGTACTCTGAGGCTCTGAGTAAAAATTTACCTAAACAGCAAAGGCCTCCAAAGCAGGCACCCAAGCAACTGCAAACTCAAGACACCACACAAACAACACATAAAAAACAAAATCAGTGTGCAAAGCAGTCACTGCCCTTAAGGCCAAATACAACACCAAACATACTTGTCATAGGTGACTCCATAGTCAGACACACTGACGTCCCACTCACCAGGCTGAACAAGAAGAAGGTCACGGTAAGCTGCCTATCGGGCGCTAGAATCCGCCACATAACACAAGCACTCAGGTCACTCCACGGCAAGTACAAGTATGACACAGTCATTGTCCATGCTGGTGTGAACGACCTGAGACGTACCTCCCTGGACTACATGAAAAGAGACATAGAGGAGCTCTCTGATTATTTAGCCCAGGCAGGTATGACCCTGACCCTGAGCAGTATCCTTCCTTCACCACAAATGATGCCACAATATAGTGACAAGATGATCAGCTTTAACAATTGGCGTAATTTCTGGTGTCATTCAAAGGGGATCCAGTGTCTGTCTGCTTGGGATGACATGCTTGACAAGCCACGCTGCTTCGCAAGGGACGGCTTGCACCTGTCACCCCTGGGATTCCGGATATTGGCTAAGGCTCTTGCCACCCCCATAGTGCCTTTTTTAGGCAAGGCTCAAATTCTAAACCTACCACCCTAGAAAACAAAAATGGGAAGAAACTAAGGGTAATGCTGCTCAATGCCAGAAGTCTAAATCTCAAAATGCATGCACTCGAGGCCCTTCTCAGTATGGAGAACATTGATGTCTGTGCTGTGACTGAAACCTGGTTCAAGGCTCCTGAGAGCACCCCGGCACTATCAGGTTTTACCTCATATCATGTGTTCCGGCCCCAAAACCCGGACCATACCACAAAAGGAGGGGGTGTGTCCATATTCATCAAGGATACCCACACCTCCAGGTTGGTGACTACGCATGAAGCATCGGAAACCATCCAGGTGCAATTAACCATAGGCAAAACTGCTCTACCAATTTGTAGCATGCTACAGGTCACCCTCTCAAACTCAGGAAACCCACACAGCCTTCCTGAAGACACTGGAGGGTATAAATGTATCGCCAAACACCATCATATTGGGTGACTTCAACTACCTGAATATAGACTGGGAACATTACTCAAGCCCCAACTTTCTAGCCCAAAGGTTCCTGGAGTTCATAAATTCAAATGCCATATAACGACTAGTCACCGTCCCCACAAGAGGAGAAAATATACTAGATCTCATCAACACAAACATGGGGACAAAATGCTCCACACCGGAAGTATATCCCTCTTTGGTGAGATCAGATCATAAACTAATCTCACTAGAAATCCACATCCCGCCCCCACCCCAAACAAAAAAGACCACAGTGAAGAATTTCTCTAAAGCAAACTTCACACTACTCAAGACAGGTGTGGTATCCTTCAAGGCCCCCAAGCCAATGGAAACCACAACCCAATCTGCGGAAGCCGTTACAAATGCCTTCTATGAACACCTTCAGGACTGCATGGATCAGGCAATCCCAAATAAAACCAAGACTCTTTCCATCAAGGGCACACGTCCAGTCTGGTGGACCCCAGCCATAAACAAACTTTACAATAAGAGGAGAAAGCTATTACATGATAGAGAAAAATCCCAAAAAGGGAAGGCATCTTTGATCAGTACTAGCAAGAAACTACGATCCCTCATAAAATCATCCAAGGCCAACTTTGAGAAAAAAATTGCCATAGATTCAAAAGACAATCATAAGGCCTTCTTCAGCTATGTCAGAAACCTGGGTGGAAACTCCCAGATATGCTCAGAATTAGTCCAAAATGATACAAAAATCACTGAACCCACAGACATTGCCAACATACTAGCAGACAGGTTCAGCGCAAACTTCACCCCCCTCTCCCCCCCCCCAAAGGAGAGATAACTATCCCAACAAAGTGTAGCCTCCCAGACATCTCAAATGCGCAGGTGAAAGCTGCTCTCTCTAAAGCTAAAAACACAGCATCAATGGGACCGGATGGTGTCCCCGGCTGTGTGCTACATGAACTCAATGAAGAACTAAACCCGCACATAAGGCAGCTGTTTAATCTTAGCCTTACCACAGGACATGTGCCCAAGGAGTGGCGTACGGCAACTGTGGTCCCACTCCACAAAGGCGGTGCCTCTACGGACCCTGGTAATTACCGCCCCATAAGCTTAACAAGCCTGGTCTGCAAAGCTAAGCTATGGAGAGGATCATAATGGAACTCATAAACAAGGACATAGGGGACTTGCAGACCTTGGACCCAACCCAGTTTGGCTTTGTCAAGGGCAGATCTTGCCTTTTGAACTTGTTCGACTTCTTCGAAACAGTTACCAAGGCCATTGATGAGGGAAAGGCAGTCCATACAGCCTACCTTGACCTTGCAAAAGCTTTCGACACAATACCCCACTCGGGTATCATAGAGAAACTTACCAGCTTAAATGTAAACCCATATGTCACAAGATGGGTTGCAAACTGGCTAAAGGACAGAACCCACAGGGTTAGAGATGCTGGAGCCATGTCAGACTCCAAGCCGGTTACAAGTGGTGTCCCACAGGGCTCAGTCCTTGGCCCCCTATTGTTCGGCATCTACTTCTCAGAAGTACAGGCAAACATAGGAGGACTATGGCTGACAAAGTTTGCGGATGACTGCAAACTGGGTGCCATAGTGGATAGTACATCGGACACAGACATCCTTCAGAGGGGTCTCACGGAAACTGATAGCTGGTGCCAGAGCCATGGCCTGAAGTTAAACGCAAAAAAGTGTATAGTCATACCCTTCGGGAAAAACAAGGTTAACCCCAAGCTACCATATCGATGGCAACCCACTAAGCACAGAAGAGGTTATCAGGGACCTGGGTACCCAGGTTGACAGTGGCCTGTCGTTTGACACTCACGTTGCTAAAGTGGTTCGAAAGACCTTCTACATTGCCCATCTGATCATGAAGGGATTCACATCCAGATCAAGTGAGGTCTTTGTTCCCCTGTACTCTTCACTTATCAGACCAATGATCGAGTACAATGCCCCATTCGGGATGTATCTCACCCGACACCTGCAGCAATTGGAGAGACCCCAAAAGTTCCTCACCAAAAGGATAAAGGGACTCCAAAACCTGTCATATACTGCCAGACTGAAGAAACTCCAACTCTATTCAGTTGCATACCGTCTGCTCAGAGGTGACCTGTGCCTGACATACAAGGCCATGACCAACCCGGAATTAATGGCCATGCTCCACCTCAAAAAATCCAAATCCACCAGAACCACTAGAGCAAGTGACTTAAACCTTAGCACGGATATAAATAGGACGTGCTGGAGGGATAGATTTATCACCCAGAGACTCCCTATGCTGTGGAATAAAATCCCAGTCCATGTGAGGCAGAGCACCTCGCTGGCTCTGTTCAAGAGAAATCTTGACCGGTGGATGGGAGATCGTAGGTTTACCCCGGGAATCATCTCTGTGTCACTGCTGGACAGAGGTACAACAAACTAATGGTCACATTATTTCTAACATAAGGGGTGGCGTAAGCCACATAACTTTGGGCTAGGCTTATAAATGCCTTAGGGCAGATAGCCTAGTATAAACCTATGAACCTATGAATTATAAAAAAAAACATTTTGCTTAAGGTGTAAAAATAAGGGCTTCAAGTAAAGATTAAATAAGATGGGAGATATTGGGCAGCCCTGTCGGGTACCATTTTTGATTTTTATCCTATTTGAGCATTCGTGATTTATAGATAAATTTGTGTATGCGTTTTTATATAGTATCCTTAACGTTGAGATAAACTCCTGCGGTATATTAAAATAAGATAATGTATCAAATAAATAAACCAAATTAACCCTATCAAATGCTTTCTGAGCATCAATAATTAGGCATAAATTCAGGTTTTTATATTTCGCATAAGAGATTAAGGTGTGGAGCGTTAAGGTATTATCCGTGGTCTGTCTCCCATCCATAAACCCCGCCTGTTCTTCTGATATTATTGGGTTTATTACCTTTTTCAGTCTACTCGCCAGAATGGATGTCATGATTTTCATGTCCATATTCAAAAGTGATATAGGTCTGTAAATATCAGGATTTTTGGAATCACCTTTCTCCTTTAATATCAGAACTGTCCTTGAGGCATTAAAATGAGGATCATTAATTCTATTTAGAGTGATATAATTAAAAGTCTGTGACAATACACTGCTCAGAATCTCACTAAAAGATTTGTAGAATTCCGAGGTCAAACCATCTGGGCCTGGGGCTTTGTGAGGCTTTAGTTTCTTGATTGTCTCGAACACCTCCTCAACTGTAATCGGTTTGATTAAATCTCTATGAAATTCCTTATCAATATTAGGGAAAGTGATTTTCTGTAGAAAATCTTTTCTATCTTTATCTTGCAAGAGTGTCTGCTTCTCACCGTAAATCTGATTAAAAATTTTTTCAAAGGTCTTCATGATATCAGCCTTGTCAGTATATGTAGTATTGTTATAGTGTATTTCAGTAATTAATCGTGTTGATTTCATCTGGTTAATGATACGAGCTAATGCTTTTGAGGGGGTTTGAATATGATTTGCATATTTAACTAAATTTCTTTGTTCATAAAATGACAAATTTCTATTATGAAGTAAAAATAGTTCTTTTTGACATCTTATTAGCTCAGTTTCTGTCTGTTCATTATAGTTCCTCATCAAATCTTGGTCCAATAATTGAATTTTAGTTTCTAAATCCAATTGAGTCTTCTTTTGCAATTTTTTATAATATGTAGCTTTTTGGATAAATAGTCCTCTTAGCTGCGTTTTAGTTGTAGCCCATTCTATATCTATTGGGTGTCTATTTTGAGAAATATTATTTAGTAACTGTTTAAGTATCTCCTTGACTTCCATTAATATATCCTCCTTGGTTAGTAAATATGGGTTCAAGGACCAATTATATCCTCGAAGCCTCTTAGTATTCATATTACTGCTGTTTACTGCTGTTTAAGGTTAAAGTTATCTTTGAATGGTCTGAGAGTTGTCTGACTTGATTAGAAACACTAGGGTCAGCTGAGATCAACACCTCTGAAATTAAGAAAAAGTCAATTCTCGACCACATTTTATGGCAGGTTGAATAAAAAGTAAAATTCTCTGCTTTCCCTTGTGAGTGTATGTGTTTAAAAGGGTCATAGAGTTTGAAATCCATTTTCAATTCTTTCAATGCTACCATTGCCTGTTTATTGAACGCTGGAGAAGCACCCAACTTGTCTAATTTAGGATCTTGATAAGAGTTCCAGTCACCCATATTTGTTGTTTTTGGAGTATGTTTGTTTGACAATTTACTGTCTTTATCCTGAGCTGCTACTAATGAAGGGAGGATGCTAGCTGGCACTGAGAGTTAACATTGTTGCTATCCTGGAGCCGCTTTCCGTATTTGTTATTTTTGGAATGTTTGACAATTTACTATCTTTATCTTGTGATAAGGCACTGTTATAAACGCATTTTAACTAGCTGTTGCATTTGATTTTTACACGTTATCAGTATCTAGGAAAAGCTGTATACTAGCTTTTAATTGATACAGGATTTGATTTGAGGTCTGGTTGATGGAGCACATTTCCCCGTTTGATTACTTGGTGTATTGTAATTTGGTGGTGGTGGGAGGTGTTTCTGCACTTAATTCTATATGTGCTACATAATAAATATTGGTTGTGGGTGAAATATGTTCTAGGAACTAGTCCACATAGCCTTTTTTTTTTTAACTTAAAAAATGAAATACAATTGGAAACAAATGAAAAAAAAATTTTTTGCAGTTCCTGTCTTCTCATTGGTGTGTGTGTATGTGTAATAATTGTAGACAGTGTAAATATGTGTCAAGGAAAGTTTTTTTTTCTTTAAGGAAGAACAAAATAACAAGAGGGAAAACTAATTGAATAGGAGTGATTTCTCTTTATCACATTTGAATTATTAATATAGACTATTACCAAAATTTCTTATTATCTTATACAAGATCCTTGTCATACATCACATTGCAGTTTTATTTAAAATAAGAAAAATCATTTCAAGATGGTATTGCTTGTTTAAACCAAGTTTTTTTATTGAGTTAAAGCAAAGGAAATGAGCAATATCAGCTTGAATCCTGTTTTCTTTTTTTAATAAGAATACAAAGTAATCTAAGATATTTGGCACTATTTTATATTAATAATTTGAATGCCATAATCAAATTATTAATATAAAATGGTGTCAAATATAATTTGAATGTTATAATCAGGCGCGGTGGTGCAGCAATAGCGTTGTCGCCTCACAGCAAGAGGTTCTCCAGTTCGATTCTCTGCTTGAGCGCCTTCTGTGTGGAGTCTGCATGTCCTCCCCGTGGTCGAGTGGCATTTGAAAGACATGCGTGAATGGGCGTGCCTTCGTTGAAGGTTGGGCGGTGAGCTGGCACCTCGGCACCGTAAAAATCTACTGCCAATCATTAGTGGACCGGAGTTCCACTGTGGCGACCCCTAACCGTGAAAAGCCGAAAGAAGAAGAAGAATTTGAATGTCATAATCAGGAGCGTTTGTTCCTGTACAGTTAGTTAACCCTTTTTGTGTTTTATATTATTTATATACGTACATATAGAGCTACGTCGTGATGTCGACTGCACAAGTAGTTGGCCTCCAAAGTATAGCACTGAAAACATTGAAGCTGCAGACCATCAAAACCCAAAATAGAGCCCATTAATCATAATTCTTGCCCCCACACTCCCTACTAATAAGATTGCAGTACAGTGGGGAAAGGGCAAACCTCACTGTACTGCAACTTCGAGCAAACAGCATTGACCAGAGTTCAGTAGTCCGCAGCATTGATGTTTTCATTGGGATAATTTGGTTGTCAACTGTTTGTGCAGTCATTTTATGACAGAGATCCTATGTGTGTGTGGGAGGATGGCATAATGGTTAAGGTGTTTACCTTATGAAGACAAGGTGCAGGGTTTGATTCTCACATGGGGTAATTGGCTAGGCTTGAAATGGCCCACAAGGGTAGTTAGCCTAGTACTTACCTATGAATCTATATAGGGGTCTACCTGAGATTATCGAAACCAAAGATCATCGAAGATCACATCATTGAGACGAAATAAATGAAAACTCACTTAATCAACAGACTGCATCAACGAAGATTTTCCGAGGGTGAGTAACCTGTTGGCCATGAAGGTGAACGTTGCCATTTTCCCAACTATAGTGTGATCTCAGAGTTGATATATTTAGTTAGAGGGGTGTGGTGGGCATAGCCCCTCATCTGGTTGGGTTTAGAATGGTGCGGTTTAAGTTTTGAGTGTTGTTGACTGAGTGATTACTTACACTGGGAAGGTCGTTGTTGATCCGGTCGAGGAAGTGGGTTTTCATTTTTTGTCTCTGTGGTGTTCGATGATCTCGTGTTTCGACTTTCTGACCCGTATATAGATATGTTTGTGTGGGTGTGTGTGTATGTATGTACAGACACAGTTCATTTTCGATAGCTGATTTTTGGCAGAGTCAGAGCATATTCTGACACTTAATGTGATTGAAGTGGAGAATCTGTGCATGACATGATGTACCTTCCCCCTGACAACTCATACTATACATGTTTGTTTAAATACAGCATGCTCACCTGTGCGTCATTTTGAGGATCATCAATTCAACTGATGGTATGTTTTAGAGAAGTGAGAAGAAAGGTGAGCACTTTGTGAAAATCCAAATGAAGACTTCTTACATAGGGCTTTATAGCTGAGAGCAATTATATGGCCTGGGTTACCTAGCATGTTATTTAGTAGTCCTACTAGCCTGTATTTACACCATGATTCTGATACTTTTACTTTCAAGTAATGCAGTGGAACATACTTGGCCATGTGCATTGAGAAAGACTTAACTTAGGCAGCACTTTGTTACCCCAGCCCACTGAAAAATCTTTGCCATTATTACTAAATGTTTTCAAAGTCTCTTCCCAGGAAGAATTCTCTTGAACTGTCATTCACATCATCATTGTCACTAAATTCAAGAGAAAATCCCACAAGGCTGTCGGAGTCATTATTGGTTGAGGTAAATTGAACCTTTTTTGGCAAAATTTCTGAAAAGAAAAGGCAGAATAATTCTGTAAATGCATTCATCTAACCTGTCATAACCAAACTCCAAAGATTAAAACCGCTTCAGCAGTTTTAAAGCCCTTTTTCTTAATTGTATTAGGTTTTTCCTGTGGGAAAGGTACTTTAGAGACAGCTGGAATATTTCCAATACAGCCAGAATGCAGAACTGTTCCAGCCTTTGAAGTATTTTCTCTGTCATTTGCCAGGCCATTGCCAGAACATTCCCTTGAGTTCGTCTTCTCAGCAGCTGAAGAATTTTTTGTTTTTTCTTTTCAAGGTTCCTTTTGTTATTAAAATTTGCCTCTGAGATGATCAAACATCAAAGCAACCTGTACAGTTTATTCTTTGTTGCCTTGTTACCTGGGAATAAAGTCAGTAAAAACACTTTTGTAATACAAGTTATAAATGAACAGAAATGCTGTTGTTGATCTAGAGAACCGATGGCACTTATGCTGTCCTGCAACCCATTATCGGTATACTCACTGAGAAAAGTAATGAACTGCACCAGAATGCAACAAAGCTGTCACAATATATGTGAGGTAAATAATGCATTCAGAGGATTTCTGCTTTAGGATTTTCTGATGAGAACTTTAACTGAAGAAAATTAATTTATATTAAAATGATGAAAGACAAAGTACAGTAGGTAGCAGGTACATCCAAAAGTGCCAGAAAAGGTCTGCATACAACACTCGAGTTGGAGGACTGCACTGAAGAAGGCATGTATTCAAAGTGTCATTACTGCTTGTATTTATACAGGAGCAACTCTTTGTAGACACACTTTTATCTTTAACCAGCATTGACTTGGGTAGCTTTTTACAGCTAAATGGCTCAAAGCTTTTCATATCCCTAGAAGTGGTACAAATTAAACATGTTACTGAGACCACAAATAGGGTAGATGAAATGGTAGTGGTGGTGATGGTGGGATCACTAAGTTTTCTTGGGTCTTAAAATGTCTGTTACCTTTCAGCATGATTTAGGAGATTACATTGATCCCCCTGCTTTTTTTCATGTATCATTTTTCATACAAGCAGAATGCCATTGTATAATTTTTGTTTGTTTTACTCATTAAAGATAGCTTGTCTGCATCTTCAAGACTTAAACCGTTGCTTTACTTCCTTTCAGCAAATATCTGTAGCCCCCACCCTAAGCTGATGTTTTTTCTTCAGCACTTTCTATATTGTGTACACTCTCTTAACATCATACTTATTTTAAGCATGTCTTATTGCTGTCTATTTAGATCCTTTTCTGTCGTTAACATTTTACTCAATGAGCTGGCTAGCTGCCTCCATTTATTCATATAATATCCACATTTTTACAGATAAAGTCTTTTTAGACAAGTAGCGTTATAATGATTATCTAAGTCTGGAACACTGAAACAGCTTAAATTAATAGGTGTGGCTGGTTTCTTCCATAAAACCTTTGCTTTCCTTCACTTATAAATTCCTGAAATATTTCCTTATTGCTGAAAGATATTTCTCTTCATAGGTTCATAGGTAGGTACTAGGCTATATGCCCGAAGGCAGTTGTAAGCCTAGCCGGAATGTGTTGGCTTTCGCTGCCCCCTTAGATAAGTTCCCTGTGCCTCTGTCCAGCAGAGCTGTTGAAGTGATCCCCGGGGTAAACTTTGTTTCCCATCCACTCGTCCAGGTTTCTCTTGAAGAGGATTAGCGAGGATCTCTGCCTAATTAGATTGGAATCTTATTCCAGAGCATGGGAAGTCTCTGGGACAGGAATCTATCCCTCCAGCACGTCCTATTTATTGTTGTGGTGAGGTTTAGATCCCTGCAGCATGTGACTTGAGGGGATATGGTTTTCTTTAGGTGGAGCATGTCCATCAGTTGTGGGTTGGACATGACCTTGTATGTCAGGCAGTGATCACCTCTGAGTAGGCGGTATGCAACAGAGTACAGCTGGAGTTTCTTCAGTCGAGCTGCATAGGGCATCTGCTTGAGGCCAGTGATCCTCTTGGTGAGGTACTTCTGTGGTCTCTCCAGTTGTTGCCGGTGTCTTGTAAGGTACATCCCAAATGGGGCATTGTACTCTATGATGAGTCTGATGAGTGATGCGTAGAGGGGCCCAATGACCTCTTTTGATCTGGATGCAAACCCTTTTGTGATTAGGTGGACCACATAGAAGGATTTTCTAACCACTTTGGCAATGTGATTATCAAAGGAGAGGTTACTATCTACTTGGGTCCCCAGATCCCTTATGTCTTCTGTATTTAGGGGGCTACCACCTATGTCGTAGTTTGTGGGTACTTTGCCTTTTCCAAAGGGGATGACTATGCACATTTTGGCATTTAGCTTGAGGCCATGGTTTTGACACCAGGTATTTGTCTCAGTGAGACCCTTTTGGAGGATGGTTGTGTCAGCCGGAGAGTCAGTTATAGCCCCTAGTTTGCAGTCGTCTGCGAACTTGGTCAGCCATAGGCCTCCTGTGCTTGCCTGTACCTCTGAGACGTATATGCCAAACAGGAGGGGTCGTAGGACTGAGCCCTGGGGAACGCCACTTGTAACCGGTTTAGAGTCCGACCTAGCTTCAGTAACTCTTACCATGTGGATTCTGTCCATGAGCCAGTTGGCAACCCATCTCGTGACACAGGGGTTTATGTTCAGGCTGGTGAGCATGTCTATAATACCTGAGTGGGGAATGGTGTTGAAGGCCTTTGCTAGATCTAGGTCGGCTGTGTGGACCACCTCTCCCTCTTCTATAGCCTTGGTAACTGTCTCAAAGAAGTCCACCAGGTTTAGGAGGCATGATCTGCCCTTAACAAAGCTGAACTGGGTAGGGTCCAGTGTTTGGAGGTTTCCTGTGTCTCTGTTAATGAGATCCATGATGATGCACTCCATAGCTTTGCAGACCAAGCTAGTCAGGCTTATAGGGCGATAGTTCCCGGGTTCCGTTGTGGCTCCACCTTTGTGGAGTGGAATAACCGTTGCTGTGTGCCACTCTGTGGACATGTAGCCTGTGGAGAGGCTCAGTTTAAACAGTGTGTTTACGTGAGGGGTTAGTTCATCTTTGAGCTTGTGTAGGATGCAGCCTGGGACACCGTCCACTCCCATTGATGCTGTGTTTTTGGCTTTGGAGAGGGCTGTTTTAAGCTGAGTGTCTGTGATTTCAGGAGCACTACATTCTTCTGATATAGTTATGGGCCCTTTTGGGGGTGAGAGAGGGGTGAAGTTTGCACTGATCCTGTCTGCCAGAATGTTGGCTATATTGGTCGGTTCAGTGTATTTTGTGCCATTCTGCACTAACTCTGAGCAGATCTGAGAATTGCCACTTAGATTCTTGACATAGCTAAAGAATGCCTTGTGGTTATCTTTGGAGTCCTTGGCAAGTCATCTTTCAAAACTCGCCTTGGACAATTTTATGAGGGATCGTAGTTTCTTGCTGATACTGATCAGGGATGTCTTTCCTTCTTGGGATTTTACTCTTTTCTGTACTAGTTTCCTCCCTCGCTTGTATAGCTTGTTTATGACAGGGGTCCACCAGACTGGTTTCCTTTTCTTGGAGGAGTGAGTCTTGGTTTTGTTTGGGATAGCACAATCCATGCATTCTTGTAGGTGCCCGTAGAGTGCATTAATAAAGGATTTTGCAGCTTGGATAGCATTATCCTTTAGCATGGGGGCTTTGAAACTTCCCACCTCGGTTTTAAGTAACGTGAAGTTTGCTTTTGAAAAATTTTTCACTGTGGTTTCTTTGGCCGGGGGGGTGGGGTGGCAGAATGTGGATATCCAGAGTGTTTAGGTTATGGTCAGATCTAACCATCGAGGGGTTGACCTCTGGAGTGGAACACCGGTTGCCCATATTGGTGATGACCAGGTCCAACATGTTGTCACCTCTGGTGTGGGTGTTGACCAGTTGATCCAGGGCGTTTGAGTTTATAAATTCTAGGAAGTGTTGGGCAAGGAAGTTTGTACTTGAGTAGTTCTCCCAGTTAAAGTTTGGGTAATTGAAATCACCCAATATCAGGGTGTTTGGTAGGACCTTTATGTTTCCCAGTCTTTCCAAGAATGCGGAGTGGGGGTCCTGGGACATGGTGGGTGATATGTAGCAAGCTATAATTTGAATAGCAGTTTTGCCCGTTGTTAGTTGCACGTGGATGATCTCTGAAGCATTGTGCTGTGCCACTAACCTGGAGGTGTGGGTATCCTTGAGTATGGATACTCCCCCCCGCCTTTTGTATTTCGGTCTGGTTTTGTGGCCGAAATGTATGGTATGAGTTGTAGCCTGGTAGTGCTGGGGTGCTCTCTGGAGCCTTAAACCAGGTTTCTGTTACTGCACATATATCGATTTTCTCCATACTGAGGAGTGCCACGAGTGCGTGCAGTTTGAGGTTTAGACTTCTGGCATTGAGTAGCATTACCCTCAATTTTTTGTTACTTGTGCTATTTATGGCAGTGGGTTTGTCTTTTGTCCCTTGCCTAAAAAGGCACTATGGGGGTGGCAAGAGCCTTGGCCAGTATTTGAAAGCCTAAGGTTACAGGTGCAAACCATCTCTAGCGAAGCAGCGTGGCTTGTCGAGCATGTCATCCCAGGCTGACAGACACTGGATCCCCTTTGAATGACACCAGAAGCTTAGGCAATTGTTGAAATTGATAATTTTTTTCTCTATACCGTGGTATCATTCTTGGTGAGGGCAGGATGCTACTCAGGGTCAGGGTCATACCAGCCTGGGCTACGTGATCAGAGAGCTTCTGGGAATAACAGGAATGCCTGAAGCACACAGAATATCAGTGCAACCAAAAGCATCTTAACTTGCATACTTTATGATCCAGATTCATTATCATTAGCTTTATCTTTTCAATGTGTCCAAAATATTCCCTTTGAATTCCTCCTATGGTTTGTATACTGACCAGTATAAAAATTAGTCACCACACTCCTAGATATCTTAGTGTTCACCAAAAGATATGTGAACACATGTTTTAGGTTCTGAAAGTCTGTCAAGATTCAGAACACTGCGACAACATGTTTCAGCTTGGATGAATAGAACAGTCCATTATCTAGTATGTTATCTACAAAAAAACATTTTTTTACTAGTCTTTGCCCCCATTGCCTGTCTGCAGTCAGAACCCTCCTGACCAATCTGCTCATTCATTCGCTATCATTTGTGCAAGCATTGGCCTGTGGACCCTCATTGAGACAGCCATTAAGGGTGGTTTGAGATTTTTTCTTCTTTTGGCTGTGCCATCGCATGAATGCCTGGCTTGCAGAACCAGAGGGAGAACTGCAGTGGGATGTCCATGCTGGTCATCCTTAACTTCTGCAAGGGATGTTGTAGGCAAGCAGCCACTCCCTTCCCATCAATCATAGGAAATGGTTTCATCTATCTTTACTGGACAAATCACACTTCCCCATATGCACCCCAAGCACCCCAAACCCCTAGCCTTCCCCAAAAGAGAGGAGTTGGCCACACCCCTTCACTCCAAAAGAGGCATTTTTTTTAATTTTCTGACCCTTTTCACTTCTAGCTCTGCATCTGGGATGCCCAGGATTTTGCTGCAAAAGTCTGTAGATAACAGTTAATAGTAATGGGGACTGGGGACCCTCCTGATCTGACCCCTTGATAGGTCTTTAGACAACCATCTGCCTGTGTTAACCTTTGTATAGGAACACTTGTACATGTCTAGAATTAATCTTCAATACTGCCATCAAACAATTCCCAGGTAACCCTGTTGAAAACCTTCTCTGCATCAAGACTTATAACTAACAGTAGGTTGTTCTCTCTTACTTCCGCATCCTTTTGCTGCCTACTTATTTTAATTATGTTGTTGATAGTTTGCATACTGCCTTACAAAAACACATTGATCAAGGTCAGTTAGACTTAGCACCAGACTTTCCAGTAACCCTGTAAATGTTTTGTAATTGTTCAAGACTGAGAATAATAGTTTCCCTTTGTGGGTATGACTGAGATTATTGCCTTTTTCCAACATTTAGAAACCACCTTTTTGTCCAGTACATGTTTAAACAGTATAGTCCGTGCATCTTTTAATTTATGGTCCTCTAATTTCCACAGGTCTGAAGGAATTTTATGTCCAGAGGACTTGCCAGCTATTTGCTTCATCTTCTGAGCTTTTACCCTCTCTATGTTGCTGGGCCCAATAGTTTTTTAGCCTGCTTCTGGTCACTTCATCTAAACATTCTTTGTTTTAAGTGTTTCATAAAAGTCCTTAAATACCATCAGTATTTTTCTCTTTTGCCACACCTTTTCTACTTCTGTTCTCTGTCACTGAGCCAGATATTTCTGGGATCTTGGTATATTTTTAAATAACTGGCTCCTATGACTTGTTTTCTAAATTCACTTAGCCAGGTCTGGAGTCTCCATCTCCCCTTCATTTAACTGTCCAACTTTTTTTTTTTTTTTTTTAATTACTTTATTTGTTAGAATAATTCTGATTACTTTGTTATTTTTGTCCCATTTGAAGTTGAATTTGCTCCAGTTCAACAATGATATGGCCTGGGTTACCTAGCATGTTGTTTAGTAGTCCTACTAGCCTGTATTTACACCATGACTCTGATACCTTTACTTTCAAGTAATGCAGTGGAACATACTTGGCCATGTGCATTGAGAAATCTCTCTCTGCAAGTAATAGTATCCTGTCTTGGTGCTTCTCTGTTGGACTATATCATGCTGTAGACAAAGTTTGCACCTGAGCAGCATGGTCTAAGATGGTCCAAGTGAAAGACCATTAGGAGTAAGTTTTCAAAGTTCTTTTCTATAGCTGATTATTCATAGGAAATATACTTTGTCTCTTTCTGACACTATTTCTTGACTTGCAAGTAAAACGTATATTCTAAAGGGGTATTTGTTAAGTCTGTCTCATCCACTAATCCACATACTTGACCATGTGCATTGAGAAATCTTTCTCTACAAGTAATAGTATTGTGTCGTGGTTCAACTTTCACATCTGTCTGTTTTTTTCAACGTTTCATTCTCCACCTTCACATAACATTTCTTGGTAAATGGAGATAGCCTAGTCTAATGGTTTCATTAATTTTTTATCCTGAGGAGATTTATATACCTTGAGCACTGTAGTCCTTTATCTCTTTAATAGTACATATCCAGCCTCATTATCTGGTTTCTCTTCTTGTATCACTGTAGGAGTCCTTTTGTGATCAGGATCATCATCCTGTATGTCTAGTAACTTGTGTAACACTCTATTAAGCCCATTTTGGGTATCTTACTGTGCTTCACTTTATCGACATCTATCTGTTCAATCATGACTATAGGGTGGGTTCATTTTTGTGAGGTATCCAGAATCCCTGAGCATTTGTTAGGATCACCAAGTCAAGTTTCAGACTAAAATATTGGTAAATTTTGTGTTGCATTGTCATTTTATTTCCAGTAGCATATTTTATTTTCTGTTCCTAGCCAATGGGTGAAAAATAATTTATATATCTATGCTCTTTAACATTTTCTCTGTTTACTTTTTCTTTATGCTTCAAATTCTTAAACAATGAACTGAGATAAGTACATACAAATGCTTCTTTGAGTCTGTCACCATTTAGTCATGTTCTTCTTTATATTCTGCCCCCCCCCCCCGGACCATCTTTCTTATTATCAGACAAATATAAATATTTTATCTTGCAGTAGCGCTTGGCTTCCTCCCTGACTATTCCTAAAAAAAGTTACTTATTTTTCTTTTCAACAAATTGTTATAAAGTTTACAATATATGCAGTATGTATAATGAAATTCAAATTCTGCATTTACATCAGAGCATCATATTGTCAGATTAACAAGAATGGTGATCCTCTGTGGTGACCCCTAACTGGGAAAAGCTTAAAGACATTGCAAGAAGACTTTATAGTTATTAATCTTATCACATTTCATCAGCAAGATTTTAATTTGTTCCAGCAACCAACATAATTACATCTGTTTATTGATCTTAATCTAATTACATATTTCTGTGTTTTACATAACATTGCAGCTAATTCTAAAAGTTCATTAAACAGAGGAGAAGATTCAGATTTCCATTTTTGTAATAGTTTTCCTTGCAACAGCCATTAAACTCCAAAACATTATAAGATGCTTTTTTTTGAGGGGGGGTAGGTAGGTAGGTGTATTCATCAAGACTGACAATATTGTTAATGTGCAGTTATGTCCACAACCCTTTAAAGAAGTTTCCAATTTCTGACCAGTATATATTTATTACAATCCAGAAATGTTTTCAGTCTGTCGTATCTCCAGTATACTGTAGTGTTTGATTTGTTAAATCTTGATACTTTTATATGGAGTAATGAAAATTATGTTTATGTACTTGCATATAAACATTTTTCAGTAAAGCAGAGGAAGTTAAGCTGAGCAATTTTTATCAGTAAAGCTTTATCCTCTTTAGTGTTTGTCATTCAAATCATGAGTATTTAGGAAATTCCATTTTTATTTATTATTATTCAAAATCTGTTTGTATTCCTAAGATAAGCTCTTTTTATGCCAATTTAGTCAAACCTGATAAGCTCTTTTTATGCCAGTTACCCTTTTGTAATAGATGGCTATATAATCAAACTGGAATGTTTTTCTTTTCATCTTTATTTCAGCATAACATATAATTAATTATTCTTTCCATAAGCCTATAAATTAACATCTCAGTAGAAGTGTTTATAAGTTGAAATTACTCACTATTTTATCTGTTGACATCAAATGTCCTTTATCAAAACAATCCTGCTGCAATATTGTATTATTTTTTTACATTTTCTTGTTAATAGTGTTGACTGTCTGTAATGCATATTGTGTGTGCTATGCGCTCATTACATATTGTGTGTGCTATGCGCTCATTACATATTGTGTGTGCTATGCGCTCATTACATACTGTGTGTGCTATGCGCTCATTACATACTGTGTGTGCTATGCGCTCATTACATACTGTGTGTGCTATGCACTCATTACATACTGTGTGTGCTATGCGCTCATTACATATTGTGTGTGCTATGTGCTCTTTTTTTTTTTTTTTTTTAAGTATGGGAAGTTTGTAAATATAATTTCTGATGTTTTTTCGAATGCTATTTATATAAGCATAATCAAATTCCCTTGCAAGATTTCCACTCTTAATACATTTTCTTTCACTACAAAATCATTCTTTATAATTTCTAGTTGATTATAATTACTTTCCTTAACGGAAGTTTTAAGTATTTGATCATGTATATTTTCCTTTGACTGTTGTGTGTGGAATTCTTCCAGTGTACAAGTATATAGAATATTGCTGTTAGAACATACTATTCTATGTTTGCAATGTGTATTCAACCATTTTTCCAAAATCTGTTGCTATTGCTATATGCTGTTTTTGGTTTCATAGAGTGCCAAAGAAAGGAAGTTAATCATGTCTATGTTTTGTTAGTTTTCTCCGGCATTAATGTTGTTAATTGTAACAGATGTAGTATGCATGGTAATGTTATCATATTAGTCAATGAACATTTATGTTCAAAAGTAAAGAAATATTATTCAGTTTTATCATTAACTCAGCAACGTCTTGTATAAAACTTTCAAATTTATTTTAATAATTTTGTATTTTTACCTCTAAATGTTGGTCTCTTGTTTATCCCAATTAAACTTGAATTTCTTTCTTAATGATTTGTTTACTTGCTAGTTGGATACAGTTTTCTTTTCATTAATTTCATTGAAAGGATGAGCTGGAAAGTTTAAGCTTTATTTAATGCATAAAGCAATGTATATTTCCTATAGTCAACAAAATGTCAGTTGCAATTAATAATCTTATGGATTGGTAGCTTTTACAGACTTTTATATCGTTCAATTTTTGACTGTTTCTATTACTATTTGAAATTAATGGTGATAATGGACCAATCTACTTCATACATTTTGTTTAGACTAATGCATAAGAAATAAATGGACCTATCTTAATATAGGTTTTGGAATCTATGCACAGGTTTCTTGTTAAGCTAATGAATTTATCAAGGAATCCAAATATTTATAGAATTTTGTATAGATAATTCAGGTTTATAGTGTCAAATGGTCTTTAAATGTCTTAACTAATTAAATATTGTCTTCTTATTGTAATGTTTAGCTTAATCCAAAAAGTGTAATTGTTTGATGTTACCATGAGTTAGTCTGTTAATTATAAAGGCAGCCTGGTCCTTGTTAATAATGTCTATTATACTGCCTCTTTAGAATATCAAGACAGATGCAAGCATTTTATAATCTACATTGAGGAGTGAAATAGGGCTACGATAATGACCCTGATTTTTTTTCCTTTTACTTGTTTGTAAATGGGTAACATTGATTATTTCCAGGATGAGGATTTGTGTGGAGTTTTGAAGCCATAAGAATGCTTTATTAATCTAAATTCTTACTTAAACAAGCTTTTTCAGGATTCTGAGATCGTGGTAGTAGTGTAAACAACTAGAAAGAGAGCTTTGGGCAGAGAAAAACTTAACAGCAAAAGCCTGCAAATTACTATAAGTTAAGAATAATTAGTAGCTGACATGTCTGTTAGAATCCAGAAGGTCAATAGAGAAGAGAGAAAGTGAAATAAAAGGGAAAGCAGTTGTTAAAACTCAGAGGCTGAAAAGCAGTGTGATGGATCCATAGCTCTCAACCTTCCATCTCCAAAATGAGGAACACTCACCTTCATAATGTGGAACAAATGGGCAAAATGTGGAACACATACTAATGGCTTACTAACAACTTCAACTAAGAAGGTCATAGGATGGTTAAAATTTGCTGGTTTTACTTATAAAGAAGATCCTTTAATGAATTAATATGATTAATTTCTATTTACCATGGATTTCACTTAAAAAAAATTCCTAACACTGAATGTGGGTTCAAACTCTTTCTATGTGGAACTTTGAGGAACTTCGAGGAACATGAACTTTTTAAGACCCCAAATGAGGTACTTTCCTTGTAATTAGGTACACTTGAGAGGTGTGGATGGATCAGAGGTGTGAAAAGCAGATGGTAATGGCAGTTGAAGGAAAAACCTCTTCAGTCACTCTAGAGAAAAAGATTTGCTAAGTGCATACTGACATTTTCAAGATAAGTGTTTCTCTGTCCAAATATGTGGTGACAAAGGAAAGAAACATGCAGGGAATAGAATATGCTTTAACTGGGTATTCAGAAGAAGAAACTGGTATTCAAACTGCTGAACAGAAGATTAAAGAAATCAGTGGTGGACAAGCAGTTGAAATTTGACCAGATGGCACACCAAATGGCTGAACTTAGAGGCTTGTAGCAGTACCTGAACAAACTGAATGGGAGGATTGTAAAGACTTTATAAGAAAATGCCACAGCACATGGACTGGACTAGTGTTAAAATTGAGAGCATGGAGTAAATATTCCTAATCTGAGATTGATTAAATGACTGGGATATAAATTGATTAATTAAACTGCAAGATGTACCAGCTAATGGAGGAAGTTATTTTTATTTTATACAAGTGGAACTGTCGTGAAGGTTGATTTAAAGAGTTTATGTAAACAATGCCTTTTCATTGCAAACTTGAGCTAACAGAAACCCCTTTCTTCCTTCCCTAAGACTCTGCAGAGAAAATAAGCTTTGTTTTAAATTATTGTATGCTGTGTTACTTTGAGTCTTCTATCCATCTGGATTAAAACCTACACAGACCTCAACAGGCACAAGATTAACTATCAAAGAGAAAAAAATGGAGCAGATGAAGGTGGTGAGGGGGCAAAGCAGCCTGTCAACGGGTGTAGAAAAGTGAACTATGAACACTTCAAGGGAGATATTTCCTGTGAAGCCCTTTCCTGTTTTCCAAGAAAAATAATGGATAACTTAGAGGAGAATAAAGAGTTTTCAGAAAAGTGAAAAATTCAGTAAAGTATGCATTGAAAATACTGAGTTAGGACATCACTTTAAAAAGTGTATGGGAGAGGATGCAATTTAATCAAAATGTAAGTTGCACTCTGAATGATGTCTGAAAACCATTGAAATTAGTCCCCTGACTGAAAGTAACTAGCTGAATAGTATAAGTATTAGAATACAAGTACTGTATCTCCAATTTTTCATACAAAATGAAAGTTTATATCTGACTGAAGGGGGTCTGTACTGCATGATGGCTGGTAAAGGTCCCTGATGTTCATCGTGTTTCACTGTTGCAGTCATGACTGTAGGGTTCTCACCTGCCGGCAGGCAGTCCTCGGTCGGCCAGAATCCCAAAGTCTGGGTCCGGCGTCGGCTGTTCAGCCATGCTCCCTGACGTCCGAGCGCCAGGAGTACAAAGCTGACAGCCAACACCATGTTCTCCAGTCTTTCTTGCCGTGCGGTGATAGCAGTTCGCAAGTGCCGGTCGGCTAACTCCTGACAATTTTTTCTGAACAAACTTCAGTCCAAAAACTTTCTTCTCCTACTCAAAGCGAAGTACCCCGTTGGGGAAACTTTTTTCTTGCTACAATCCGATGTCAGAAAAAGTTAATAATTGTATTTCATGTGAGAAGCAAATACCTCATAAGGATTTTCATTCTTACTGTATTCCTTTCTTAGGCCCTGACCACGACGTAGCTAGTTGTCGGTTTTGTGCTAGATTCAATCAACGTACAATTAAACGAAGGTACGATTTTGCTTTTCATTACTTCGGTAGGCGTTGTAATTAAAAAATGTCGTCGGACACGGTTCCGGCCACCGGAGTTCACAAACGACGCAAGGACAAAGACAGGCCTCCGAGGTCCAAATCAGACGATATCGTACAAGCAGAGCCAGCTTCAGGTTCGGCCGTCGTCAGCGAGGCGCTTTTGCAGCCCCTGTCGTCGGCCATTTCGGAACCGATGGCCGAAACGGACTCCCACGAGGAGCCAACTAGGCCTTTGAATATTTCTGTTGCAGGACCTTCGGACAATGCTCCTTCGGATGGGTCCCGAGCCGCTGTGCAGGTACCGGCTTCCGAAGGGGTTTTCAGGCCTACTCGGCTACTAATAAAGGCAAAGCCAAAGACAAAGGCAAAGACTCCTTCCAAATCAAAGACTGCAACCCAGGCCTCTTCTGATCCGGCTCCCAAGTCACAGAAACAGTTACTTAAGATGGCGGAGGACTTACTTACTATGATTAGGGGTTCACATCCCCCTCCAGATAAAAGGCCAAGGCAGGAAGTTTATTACGACTCCTCTGATCAGGCTTCTGTTTCTTCAGTTTCTTCTTCTGACCAGGAATATTCTTTCCCTCCTTATTGAGGATTCTGATGCTGAGGAATCCATTCCTTCAGCTTCTCCCCCTGAGGATTTCTCTTTTGGGGAAACTTTGCATGAAATGAGGGAACATTTCCACTGGGAAGGACAGGAGTATTCGGAATCTAAGAAAAGACTAAGGGATTTTCTTCTTCCCCAACATAGACCCCTGGCTATTCCTCCTATTTTGGATATTGTGGATGATGCTTTTTCGGAGGCTAACTTAACCCCTGACTCTTTTCCTCCAGCTCCTGTTAAGCCTGACAGATATTACAGGGTTCCTGATTCCCACCAGTTTTTGTACAAGAACCCTACTGCTGACCCTGAAACCATTTCTCAGGGTCCTAAGGGCATTAAGGCCGCTTCTGCTAAAAACCCCATTCCCACTGAGAAGGATTCCAGATCTTTAGAAAGATGGGGCAAAAAAGTGTACACTTCTGCTACTTTATCTATTAGGGCTTTAAACTGTCAGTTTCATATGTTAAAATACCAGCAATTTCTCCTGTCTGTTTTAAAACAAAAGCTAACTTCCATTTCCGCCTTTGCAGATGATAAGGAATTGCATGACTTAATGCATGCCACTGAACAAGTTGGGAAGCATGGTTTACACTGTGGATTTGATGCCTTGGAGGCTTCTTGTAGGGCTGCTGCCTCTGGCACAGTACTTAGAAGGCATGCATGGTTAAAGGAACAAAATTTGTCAGATCAAGTAAAAGCTAAATTATTGGATGCTCCTGTTCAGCATAATGTTTTGTTTGGATCTAAAGCTGAAGAGGTGATTAAAAAGATGGAGGACAAGGCAAAATCCATGCAAACAGTTAAAGATTTCTTACAAGTACAGCCACCCAGATTTAGTAGGAATTGGCCTACAAAAAATTGGTCCTTTCCCAATTCAGACAGGCCTCAGAGGGGTAGATACAGACGCTCCCGAGGAAGGCCTCAAACACAAGCCTCTTATAGACCAAGACAGTGGACTGCTTCCACCCCTAGGGGAGGAGAGGACAGGTCGCAAGCTCATAGGAAACAGACTCAATGACTCCCTCTGTTGGGCTGCAGGAACTTTTTGCCTGGAAGCCCCTCTCTGAGGAAAACTTTCTCTTTTTCACCTAAATTGGACTCATATAACCCAAGACAAGTGGGTTCTGGATGTGGTTTCAAGAGGTTACAAATTCCATTTTCATACCCTACCAAGGCCAAGCGGATGGCCAGATCTTCCAAAACATCAATGGACAGAGGCCTTAAATCAGGTGGAAGCTCTCTTGGCTATGAAAGCCATAGAACTAGTTCCACTTTCAGAGATGGGGCAAGGTTTTTACTCAAGGCTCTTTCTAGTCCCCAGGAAGCAGAATTCATGGAGACCCATTCTGGATCTGTCAGTCTTGAACACTTTTCTAGAGATACCAAAATTCAAGATGCTTACTCTACAGCAGCTACTTCCAATGCTGACCAAAAATGCATGGATGGTAACTTTGGATGTAAAGGAGGCATATTTATACATTCCCATTAGGCAGGAACGCAGAAAATACCTCAGGTTCAAGGCCGGATCGAGGCACTTTCAATTCTCTGCGCTGCCCTTTGGATTGTCTACTGCGCCCAGGGTCTTCACCAAATGCCTGGTTCCAGTAGTAGCTTATTGCAGACTCAAGGGAATTCAAATTTACCCTTATCTGGACGACTGTCTTATTCAGGCAGACAGCAAGGATGTCTTACTCCAGCATCTACAGTTTGTTCAGAATCTTCTCAAGTTCCTGGGATTCACTGTAAACATAAAGTCAAATTTGACATCCTCACAACAGATAATTTTTCTGGGCGCTTCTCTAAACACAACAACCCAGATGGCATTTCTGACATACGAAAAACAAACCCAGATGGCATTTCTGACATACGAAAAACAGTTACAGCTGGCTTCAACTTTCAAAACCTTGGCAACTTTGACTCAGCTATCTGCAAGGAGATTCCTGCAGGCTTTGGGTTACATGGCCTCCTGCATCCTTCTCATACCGTATGCAAGACTACATATGAGGAAAATAGAGTGGTACTTAAAAAGTGTATGGTCTCAGCATTGCCACAGTTTAGACATACTGATCTCCGTCCTGCCTTGTCTTCAAAAGGAATTCCTTTGGTGGTCCAAGGCATGTGGAAAGCCCTTCTGTCTGCCTCCTGCCACTCAGATACTAACCACGGAGGCCTCAGATTATGCATGGGGAGCCCATTTTCAGGGCAACTGTCTGCAGGGCCTTTGGACAAAGGATCAGAAGCACCTGCATATCAATTTAAAGGAAATGTTAGTCGTTCAGAAAGCTCTATTGGCCTTCAGGAATCTTCTACAACCAGGACAATTACTGATACTGACAGACAACACCACAGTTATGTGGTACATCAACAAGCAAGGGGGCTCTCATTCCTACCCCCTTTGCAGACTAGCCATGGATCTGTGGAACACAGCTCTAGCTTGCAATCTGGACCTTCAAGCTCAGTTTCTACCAGGGAAGCAAAACTTCCTGGCAGACAGTCTGAGCAGAAACCTTTCGGACCCACACGAATGGATGCTGGACACCGAAATATTCAAGATGATAACAGCAGTCTGGGGATGTCCTCACATAGACCTCTTTGCATCCCACCTCAATCATCAACTACAGATTTTTTTGCACCAGGACTTTCCACGAACAAGCTTGGAAAGTGGATGCACTATCATTCAGTTGGAGAAACCTCTCGGGATATGCCTTTCTGCCTCTTCCTTTTCTTCCACGGGTATTATTAAAGATCAAACAGGACTAGCCCAAGATGATAATCTTGCTGGCCCCAAATTGGCCTCGACAGTTTTGGTACCCAACACTGAAAAACCTTTGTCTGGAGCCCCCTTGGGTTTTACCACAGACTCCGAACCTTCTGTCCCAACACCAGGGTCAGGTTCTACACTCCCATGTCAGAACTCTCAGTCTGGTGGCCTGGTTAATCCAGGGTCTTTGATTCATTCTCTCCTACCCAAGCAGGTTATGGATGTCATTTTAGAAGCCAGACGTCCTAGCACTAGAAAATCTTAATGCAGGAAAATGGAAAAGATTTTGTTCCTGGATGCAGGCTCAGGATTCTGATCCTCTTCTTCCTAACATTCCTTTGATTTTACTTTACCTGACAGACCTCTTACATAAGGGTCTCTCTTTCTCTTCCATTAAGATACATGCCTCTGCTATTTCTGCTCATTATAATACAGACCCTCCAATCTTTTCCCACCAGCTCATGAGACAGTTTCTCAGAGGAGCTAAGAACTTAAGGCCCCCTAGATCTCCTCCCATTCCTGCTTGGGATCTCAACTATGTTTTGGAAAAGCTCACCTTACCTCCTTTTGAGCCTGCTGCCACATCTGACATCAAGTTTTTATCTTGGAAGACAGCCATCCTCTTAGCTCTGACCTCTGCCAGGAGAGTTTCAGAGTTGCAAGCTCTTATGGCTGTGGAACCTTATATTTTTTTTTCATCAAGACAGGGTGTCTTTAAGGACTAATCCTACTTTCATGCCTATGGTGGTTTCCAAAGTGGCTTTAAATCAAACTATTCACTTGCCAACTTTTTTCCCCACTCCTCAAAATAAAGGGGAAAGGATCTTACATTCCTTGGATGTACACAGACAACTACGTTTTTACCTGGACAGAACCAAGGACATCAGGAAATCAGAGCAATTGTTTGTTTCTTATGCTTCAAGTTCCCAAGGCAAAGCCATTTCAAAACAGACCATTTCTAAATGGATTGCTCATGGAATCAGATTTTGCTATTCACACCATGGAAAGCAAATCTCAGGTAGTATAAGGACTCACTCCACCAGAGCTGCTGCCACTTCAGCTGCCTTCCTCAGGGGAGTTCCTACCAAAGACATTTTGGAAGCTGCAACTTGGAGTTCAGTGCATACTTTTTCAAAACACTACAATCTACCTCTCTACTCTAAGTCTAGGGCAGGCTTTGCTTCTGCAGTCTTGCAGGGCCTTTTAGCCGCCCCCTTTACTTTATGACCACCTCCCTTTCATTCTGCTTTGGGATTCTACCCTACAGTCATGACTGCAACAGTGAAACACAATGAACATAGTACAGTTGTATACACTTACCATAAATGTAGATGTTAGAGTGTCTTCACTGTTGCAGTCTGGGTTTCCCTCCCTCCTGTCCCCTCTTATTTTTCTTTTTGTGTGGTTCCCTTCTTCACCCTTCTTCTGAGGTGTATTTGCAAAGGGTATGGGACCTTACTCATTTTGGGACTCCTGACATCTGGGGCAAGAAAAACTGGAGAACATGGCGTCGGCTGTCAGCTTTGTACTCCTGGCACTCTGATGTCAGGGAGCATGGCTGAACAGCCGACGCCGGACCCAGACTTTGGGATTCTGGCCGACCGAGGACTGCTTGCCGGCAGGGGAGAACCCTACAGTCATGACTGCAACAGTGAAGACACTCGAACATCTACATTTATGGTAAGTGTACACAACTGTACTTTTTCAAACTGCAAGCTGTGTTATGTTGCCTTAAATAAAGATATTTTGAAAGTACAGAAGGGAGGGTGAAAAAATAGTAAATGAATGACGAGTGAAAAAGGAAACTAATGTGTGAGGAAGCCAGTAGACAATGTTACATAAAGTTAGCTGTGGTAATGCATGCACTATATCTAGGAAAGCATCCAAAGTTAATGAGACAAGTATACTGACTGAAAGTAGGCTAGATAGCAAGATTACAAAAATAATACACTTGTAAAACTGAGGGAAGTTTATTTTACTATTGTTGGACACAATACCTACTTGCTTATCTAGCTATTTGACAGGTCAGGGACTGTTACAGATTCACTTGTCATAGTCCCTTTGCTAAGGTAGTCTAGAATTACTTACTCATTCTGTTACTACTTCCTCCTTTCTGGGACAGTGTCAGATTCTGCTGCCATGGTCCTGGTGCCTAAGTTTGTCTATTCTATCCTTACAGGTACCCTTCACCCTTTCTTTGTCCACCCCCCATTCTGTTTTTATTCTGGTATTTAGACGATCAACCCCAGCCTAATTTGCTTCTAGTAAACTGTTCAGTTACATACTACTCAATGCATTTAGTTCATTTTCTTCTGCCTTTTCAGATTCACCTTTTCTGAAGAGTTCATCTTTTCCTCATCTTGTATCTTACATTGCATTTAGGTGCAGACTAACTCCATTGCTGTCCTGCTAATGGATTGTTCTTATCCCAACTCCTTTTATCCAGTTCCCCTTCTTATTTTCCAGATTGCTGTTTGTTACTGAGTTCTCCTGTTGCAGGACTAATACTCTTCTTTACTTTAGACCCCAGGTTAATTATGTCTCTGTCCGACTGTTGGAGGTCTTGCTAACCATGCTTTTTGGTCTTTTTTTCTGCAAGCTTAACCCTAGACACATGTTTGATATTGTGGACATTGATGCTGTTCGTGTACCTTGCATAACTTTACTCTTGGTATTCCCAGGACTCAGCAGCATACTCCCTTTAGGTTGTACGTTACTTTTCATATCTATTCCCAGAATTCAAGTTTTGCCTCAGTAGTCTCCACTCTTTATCTAGGAGTACTGTTTGTCCCCCTGATAATGACATTATTCTTAATGTGGCAGTCAGTAGTATGTGAAATGGATCTTGATCATTGGGCTTAGGGTCCACTAATTCTTGCCTTTCATGTTTTTGAGCAAGTCTTAATGTTAGGTTTCCTTTTCTTTGAGAGACATTTGCTTGCCAGATGTCCAGCTCGGGTCTTTCTGAAGATGTATTTCAAGACAGACTTTGTAATGAGTCTCCCATCAAGTTATGCTCTTTCCTAGAGACAGAGGAAAATAGGCTGGTCCTATCACATATGAAGACTATATACTTGCCATAATGATAGACGTGTACAACCAGGTTCCTTTTCCTTTAATTCCCCACCCCTGCCATTTTGCTATGGGTTTTGAAGTTGCTTCAGAAAGTCTCTACTTCCTCAAAGCCTTGCCCAACTTCTCTGCTATGGAGGGTGTTGGGGTCAACTGTCTCTTCACCCAGATTTCTGGATGGCCAGTCACATGTGAACTGACTGAAGAGCATCATATCCATGGGCTGTACAGTTCCCTTCATCTTAACTCCTACATGGTCATCCCTACCTCTTCCAGACATGTTACCCTTACAAAAGAGAGCAACAGCTGAGGAGATGTTGCAGTTCCTTCCATCAAAGCCATCCAAGAGTTCCCACCAGACCAGAGAGTTTCCAGCATCTATTCTATATTCTTTTTAGATCCAAAAAGGACCTTAGACCCATTTTAGATTTAAGCAGTATAGATAACGTACAGAAAGACAGTTTCTGATGATCACAGAACAAACCATCCTTCCTTGTTAACAAAAAGATATACATGTTCAATAAATCTTCAGGATGCTTACCTCTACATAAGAAGTGTAGTAATCCAGAAGGTGCTTTACGTTTAAAGCCAGTCATGAGTTCTAAATGTTGCCATTCTGTCTCATCACTGCCTCTCTTGGTATTTGCTAAAGACATGTCAGTAGTTGCAGCTGATCTTCAGCGGAAAGGGTCTTGCATCTTTCCATACATACAGTTTGGCTCCTTGCCACCACAACAAGAAAGTCTGTCATCTCAGGAAGAGGACTGCTTGCTCCACTTATGTCTATCATTGTGTGATACTGCAGTTTTTGAAAAATATAAGCTAGAACCTTCTCAATCTGTAGAATTTATTGGATGCCATTTAGACATAACTTTAAAAATGCAAAACTATGAGACAACAGACCTATTCCCTCAGACAAATTATATACAAAATTCATCAGGTGACCTTTCCTCCAGCTTCCTTGGTGTTACAGGTATCGTTTCTGCATGCTGTATATCACATGAGAGTATTACAGTGGATACTCGTCATTTGGTAGACTGTACATGCTTCCTCTCAACTTTCCCATACATCCCACCTTAGTCTGCAAACTTCAGCAATTCTGGTGGATACAGTCTTCAGTTCAGCAGATTGACCATTCATTCTAAGAATGCCATTTGCCACAGTCACCACGGATGCATCCTCTCTGGGCTGGGGGGCATTTCAAGGAGAGAACAGTCCAAGGGGCATGTTCACAACAAGAGGCTAGTCTTCAAATCATTGTCCTGGAGGTGAAAGTGGTCCTCATATCACTGCAAGCTCTGTAGGATTACTTTTCCCATGATGTGATCTCGATCCACACAGGGAACACATTGATAGTGTGTTACATCAACAAGCAAGGAGTAACCTGGTCCTACCCGCTTTGGTGATAGGTCATACGAGTGTGTCAATGGATGATGTCTTTAGAGTGCTTTCTAATTACAACACATTCTAGTAGGACTAGCCTTCTAGTGTGCTGGATTATCCATTACTTCCCTAAGTTCACCAGTAGCACAAATGACTCTCCTTTGCTAGGACCAGTTTGCTGTGATCTTTTTGCATCCCCAACCATTACAAAATGAGCAGCTATTTTGCTTTGATCCTTCCACAGAGACAGACAACTATGGATGCCCTGGTCTGTCCTTGTTCACCTGGTCTTCTTTATGCCTTTCCTGCTCTTTCTGTAATGATGAAGTCCCTAAAGAAAGCAACTCTGTACAGGCCTCAGTCATCCTTGTCACCCTGTTTTGGCCCAGGCAAATTTGGTTCCCCATGCACTGGCCTTGGCACAAAACAGCAGTCCTGGCTACTAGATCCCTGCTTGAATCGCTTGGCATACCCATCTGACCAGCCTCACCTGGGCATTGTCTCCCTTAAACTGTTTGCATGGTTTCTCCAATTCTAGTGATAACCATTGATTTATCCTTTTTCGTTAAGGTCATTCCAAACTTATAAGTCTTCCAAAAAGGCTACCAGAAAATTTTAGAGAAGTAAATGAATTAATTTCTTACCTTTGAGCAGGGCACAAAGGAATGGGACTCCTTTTTTTGGCAACTATGGTTAACTTTAGATGTGAAGTTGTTCAATCTCGCCGTTCTTTACTGAATGAATCTTTACTCTAGGGACCTAAACCTTGTCACCACAATAAACAGAACATGCTGGAGGGATAGATTCCTGTCCCAGAGACTTCCCATACTCTGGAATAAACTACCTATCTATATCAAACGAAGCTCCTCTTTAGCACTCTTCAAGAAAAATCTTGATGATTGGATGGGAGATAGGAAATTCACCCCGGGGATCACTTCTGTGGCTCTGCTTGACAGAGGCACAGGAGAATAATTTTCTTGGGTGGCAAAAGCCAGGGTACCATTTGGCTGGGCTTATATAGGCCCTAGGGCCAATAGCCTAGTACCTACTTATGAACCTGTGATGGGTTCGGAGCTGATCCCTTGGCTCCGATATGGCCAGTTGCAAAGCTCGAGGTCTTCAAATAGCTCAAGGCCACGTCCATATCCCATAATGCACCTGTGAATTACCCCAGATCTAGTTTGCCACTGCAACAGATTGGAGGTTCTGATTTAGCTCGGGCCATATAAGCTGTTTTTTCATTAATAGTTTCCAAAAAAATATTTTGCTTGTTCAAAAATTTAGATAGTTAGGATTGTTGATAATTCTCTTATAGAGTTTCAGTGTGTTTTCCCTTCCCATTTACTGTTCTTTATAAATTTCTAGTTAGCCTCTTGTAGGCTTAGTTTAGCAGTAGTTTCTGTAGTTAGTGTGGTCTGTCTAGCCTTCTGCTTTTTATAGATAGGCTTAGTACAGTATACCTTAGATAACCTAGATAAGGTTATTGTTTATTTTTCAGATTGCTGTGCGTTTTTCAGTGACCTTTGTCACAGTTCTTAGTCACTTAGATTTGTTGTGTGGTCTGTCTAGCCTTCTGTATTTTAGATAAGACTTAGTTTTTATTACTGTTAAAATTTACAGTAAACATTGCTTACTTTAGATGAGGTTGTTGTTTCTCAGCAGCTATCCTTTTTTTTTTTTGCATAGTCTGCTTGTGTGATATCACATTCATACTTGTTATTGTGTGTGTGTGTGATTTTCGCCTGCTTTTATTAAAGGCTTGTATGGAGTTTTCTACTGTGTGATTTAGTCTGCCTTTTTTCCAGGCTTCTATGAGAAATTACTGTCCTAGTTTTTTTGTGGTAACAGTAATTTCTTTATATCATTGTTATGGCTGACCAAGATAAGCACCCTAAGTCTGGGTTCAAAAAGTGCCCAAAGTGTGGCCAGAAAATGTCAGTTACAGACAGCCACATTGTGTACTGTCTAGGGGCTCTGCATTTGGAAGACAGTTGTGCCATTTGTCATTCCTTCTCCTCAAGGGTCGTGCAGGAAAGGAAGAGGAAATATAGAGGCTTGTTAAAGCCTTCATTTCAGGAAGCTTTGAGTGACCAGGATGGTTCCAGCAGGTCTTCAAAGTCATCCAAGACATCGGACTCAAAAAAAAATCAAAGAAGTCATAGACTTCGGCTCCACTGCCCTTGGAGCCGACAGTCTTTACCTTTCGAAGCCGGTCCTCAGTCTTGGAACTGGTCACCGAAGAGTCCTATTCTCCAGTCGGTAACACCTTCGGTCCTATCCTCCCGATCATCTATCAGCCTGTTGGATCTGGACGTGGATTGTGTGGTACAGAAGCTGTTATCTGCACCGGCATTAGCCAAAATGTTATTGGCTTTGACCCAAATGGCTTCTGAACCGAAGACCATTGCACCGACTCTTACTATTCCTCCTCCAAACCATGCTGGTTCTTCGGAGCCAGGGGAGGCAGACCTGATGTTAGTGGAACCCTCTGAGTCGACACTTGCTCCAGTGTCTTCGGCTCCATGTACTCTGACATCTTCGGTGCCTATCGAGGACTCTTGGAGCTGACACACTCTGGTCAGGTCCAGGGAGGACAGACCGACTTGTCTGTTCCGACTTTGCCTCTTGGGGCCTCAGCTCGGATGAGCTCGGCTCCTACCTTGGGCTCAGAGCCCACTGTCCCAGTGCTGGGGGTGTCGACGGTTTCTTCGGATCCGTCGGCTCTCTTGCATCAGAGCAGAGGTGCTTTCGATGCCATAAGGAGAGTCATGTCTCCTAGGACATCCTCGACCTTGGGTCTGCCTTCCTCCTCCCTTAAAGTGCCTGTGTCTGCTTCTGCCTCACACATTCTGACCAAGCATAGAGACCCAGAGCCTCAGGAAGCCCCATTGGTTGGCCCCTGCTCTTCCGAGACCTCACCAGAGGCTCCCACTAATGAGGTTTCCAGTAAGCGATTGTGCAAGAGGAAACACCTAGACTCCCCACAGGAATCTCTCACATCGGATATTGACTTAGATGCGTCAGAAGGGTCCCCACGGTCCCCCTCTGAGGAGATGTATTTTGCTGAGATACTTGAGATCCTTAGGCAGAGGGGTGACTAGCAGTCCAAAAGCCCTACTGAGTATAAGTCAGTTCTCCTGAAGGCTTTTGGGTCTCAGCCCTCCACCTCTTGGGTGTCTCCGCCCTTTGATGAGCTGATGCATTTGGTCTCGCAAAGGGCGTGGGAGTCTCTGGATACTATGGAGCCTGTCCCTAGGAGGCGTAATAAATTAATTTCAGTCCCACTTGACAAAACATTTTTAACTAAAGGTGTTCCTGTTGATGCCATGGTGGTGGTGGCAGCCACCAAGAAGGAAATGTCTGAGACTTCCTAGCCTATCCATCCTCCTAACAGAGACTTCAGGATTATGGATAGATATGGGAAGTACATGTTTAGTTCAGTGACTTTTGCTCTCCGTTCGCTGAACTATTTAACCCATTTTACTAGGTTGCAAAGAGATCTCCTTAAGGAGTTGGGAGATGCTCTTTTGGGTACAGTAGCTGCAGAAGCTTTAGACAAAGTTGCTGCCCAGCTTGCTACCCTAAATTCTATTGTTATCTCATCCATGCGCCTCATGTCCCATGCAGCTGATGGAATGAGTAGGGCAGCGGGTACAGGAGTTGCTCTTAGAAGACATTCTTGGATGTGCTTGTGTTCCTTCGCAGAGCCCTTCAAGTCATCCATTGTGAACACTCCCTTTGATGGCTCATCCCTTTTCAGGCCTAAAGTGATGGAAACCTTATCCAGGTGTGAACAGGATGGAAAGACTCTGCCGTTGGGGGTCCATTTTTCCAGCCCTACCCGTCCCTACCCTAAAGGTCAAAGGGGAGGAAAAATGTGGTTCTGAAAAGCCCAAGGAGCCTTTCAGGATACACCTGGTGAACCCCCTTCCAGGGGCAGAGGAGGGGGTAATAATGAAAGATGCCACCTTCGCGGCAGAGGGGGTCCACAACACCAGGGTGACAGAGATCACTTCTCTGGGAAGCCGCGGCAGAGGGGGTCCACAACACCAGGGTGACAGAGATCACTTCTCTGGGAAGCCCTACCAGTGCTCCTGAGAGGAAGCCGGACTGTCCTGCTTTGGAGGCAGTCTGGGGTGGCTTATCTTTGTACCCAGCTGTCTTTTGTTATTTTGAGCCAGGCGTCTGGGTACAAAGCATCATTTCCAGAGGGTATTTCATTCCATTCGCCACAACCCCCCCCAATCATAAGAAAAATCCCAGATGTTCCACCCAGTTACAGGGAACAGGCAACAATAGAGGTCCAGACATTGCTAAGAAAGAGTCATCCAACCAGTCCCAGCAGACCAGACAGGATACGGAACTTACTCAAGATTCTTTTTGGTTCCAAAGAAGATGGGGGACTGGTGACTCATATTGGACCTCCAGCAGAACGAACCAGTATGTAAAGAAAGAGAAGTTTCGGATAGTCACGCTTAAGTCGATACTTCCCTTCTTAGGGAAATGGATGTGCTCGATAGATCTCAAGGATGTGTACTACCACATAAAAATGCCCAGGCTATCCAGGGATCACCTGCACTTCCAGCTGGGAGCCAATCATTACTAGATTCGAGCCCTGCCCTTTGGTCTCACTACAGCCCCTAGAGTGTTCAAATGCATGGTAGTGGTCACTGCTCACCTGAGGCATCTAGGATTCCAGGTGTTTCCGTACCTAGACGATTGGCTCCTTACCGCCACCACCAGGCATCAACTCATTCAGGCCAGGGAGTGCACTCTGTCACTCTGCAATCATCTGGGCATTATAGTCACCTCATAAAAATCTGCTTGTCGCCATCGCAGCATATCGCTTTTATCGGGGCAAAGTTGGACACCACCACCACCACACTCAGACTTCCAATGGAAAGAGCCTCTCTTCTTCGTCATGTCAGCATTCTGATATCAAAAGACAAAGCACCAGCATCGGAAGTTCTGAAAGTATTAGGCATGATGGCTGCAGCAATTCTAGCCATACCACTAGCTCGTATGCACATGTGAGTACTTCAGTGGCTATTGTTCACTCAGTGGTCTTACCAAGAGCTCCCCATGAATCACACTATAATGATCACAAATTCTTGCAAAAAGGACCAGCAGTGGTGGTTGACCTCACTTCATTTCACGATAGGACGCCCATTTGTTTTACCCCCTCCAGTGGCCACAGTGACCATGGACGCTTCCCTAGGGAAGCGTCCATGGTCACTGTGGCTGCGGACGCTTCCCTGATAGGGTGGGAGGAAATTTTCAGGGAAAGACTGCCCAAGGCACATGAACCAATCAAGAGACACATCTGCACATCAATGTCCTAGAGATGAGAGCAGTACTTTTGGTGTTGCAGTACTTTCAGGATTCTCTTCCTCTGGGTAAGATTGCGATTCAGACAGACAACAATGTCGGCGGTCTGGTATTTGAGCAAACAAGGAGGAACCAGGTTTTACCCCCTTTGTCGCGTGACTCTGAGTTTGGCAGTGGGCTTTTTCCATCCAGTGCTTTCTGATGGCAACACACATCCCGGGGAGATCCAACGTGATAGCAGACAAACTGAGCAGGGCAATCTTGTTGCCTCACGAGTGGTCCCTCAAGAAAGAAGTTGCAGACAGGATATTCCACAGGTGGGGCCAGCCTTGCTGCAACCTTTTTGCCAGTCACAAACATGAAATGCAGAAGCTACTTTGCCCTAATTCCCCCTCCAGGAGAAGCCCCAAGGGACATACTCGTTCACGATTGGCCTCTGGGTCATTACCACCAATCCCGTTGATACCCATTCTAATAGCCCCCCATTGGCCTCATTAGATTTGGTTACCCTTCCTTCGACTTCATGTTTTGGAGTATCCTTGGATTCTGGACCCAGTTCCAGACCTTCTGACACACCCGTCGGGGGACTTTCATTCCTCTCTACAGTCCCCGAAGCTAACCGCTTGGCTGCTCCAGTTTTCATCATAGCCAGGTTCCATAACCTTTCCAATGAGGAAAAACAGATCCTTTTGTCCTCTTAAATCTTCTACTAGAAAGCTATATCTTAGCAAACTGAAGAAATTTTCTATATGGGCCTCTAAAAATAATATTGATCCTTACCAAGCTCCTATGGCCTCCATCTTAGAATTCTTGACTATGATTTTTAACAAAGGAGCTGCAGCAGCAACAGTTCGGGTTCAATTGGCTGCTATTTCTAATTTTCATCTTGGATTTGAAGGAATGAATATCCTGTCTCACAAGTTATCCAAAGCCTTTCTCAAAGGGTCTTTTTTCATATTAGACCACCTGTGAAATCTCCCTATTCTGCATGGAATCTAAATGTTATGCTTTTACTTATAATTCTTCCGACATTTGAACCAACTTCATCTTGTGATCTCAGATTTTTGTCTTGGAAGATAATCTTTCTGGTAGGTGTTACTTCTGCCCTCAGTGTGTCAGAGCTTCAAGCTTTATCCATCAAGCCTCCCTATTTGATATTTCATGCTGACAGAGTATCACTTGGAACAAATCCCTCACTCTTGCCCACAGTTTGCACTGAAACCAACCTCAGCCAAGTTATTGATTTGCCAGTTTTCTTCCCCAATCATTCTAACAGTTTAGAGTATATGCTGCACAAACGAGATGTTCACAGACAGCTCAGATTTTATTTGGATAGAACTAAAGATTTGAGGAAATCAGAGCAGCTTTTTGTTTCATTCTCAGACTCCAGGAAAGGGAGACCAGTGGCTAAAACAACTCTGTCTAAATGGTTATCTGATTGTATCACCTTTGCCTATTCAGCTGCCAATATGCCTTTGCAACACAAGATTAAAGTTCACTCAACCAGAGCAGTTTCTACATCATCTGCCTTTTCTGCCAGACTTCCCATTGATAACATTTGTGCAGCAGCCACTTGGTCAAAACCTCATACCTTTATCACTCATTACAAAGTTGACAAGGCATCCAGGGACAGGGCCTCCTTTGGATCCACGGTCCTGAGAAATATACCCCAGTGAGCCACCCGAGGTTGATGGTGCTTGGGACGCTACCCATCAGTAAAGAATGAACGGCGAGATTGAACAACTTCACATGAAGTTATATACTTACCATAGCGTTCCATGTAAGTTGTTCATCTCGCCTTCATTTTTACGTCCCTCCCTCCTACCCCTTCCTGAGCTGATAGATGACGAAGATGCTGGATCCATCCTGGTTACTCAAACCTTCTATTCCTTTCTCTAGGAGTGAAAGAATGACATATGGTATTAGTATATGCAGCAAACAAGATCTGAGGTAATTCACATGTGCATCATGGGATAGGACCGTGGCCTCGAGCTATGTGAAGACCTTGAGCTTTGCAATTGGCTGTATCGGAGCCGATGGATCAGCTTTGAACCCATCAGTAATGAATGAAGGTGAGATGAACATCTCACATGGAATGTTATGGTAAGTACATAACTTCTTTTTCAAGTCACTCCACCACCAGGGTTCATCTAGTAGCCATATTCAGTTTCCACCAAGGTTTAATTTCTACTTCATCAGCCTCTCAAAGTTCGCAGAGGCCTCCTAAAAGGATAGTTTCTTCCTAGACCCACATCAAGGAGCATTCACGACCATGGATTTGAATTTGATGTTCCAGTTTGCTGCCTACGAGCCTGCCTCTTCTTGTAACTTGAAATAAGCTATCATGGAAGACTTTATTCCTTGTTGCCATTACTTCAGCTAGGATATCAGAACATCTGTCACTCCAGCAAACTACTGTATCTAGTTTTCCATAAATTCTTTCTCACAAACCTAACCCTTCATAGCTTTACCCAAGGTCACCTCTGAATCAGCCCTAAACCAAAGTATTTACCTCCTAGTCTTTTTCAGTAATAATAATAATAATAAAAAATGAGTTTCTTCTCCACATCATGAACATTCATAGATGTAATTTTTATGTGCACTGCACAAAAGATTTATGCAAGGATAACCATCTCATTATTTCCTTTTCATCTGTTAAATTAGGCTCCATGATTTCCAAAGGTACCCTGTCAAGATGGCTTTCCAATTACATTACAAACATTTACTCCAACTACTTGTGACCTAAAGCCCACTCAGTAAGAGCAATTGCTACTTCTATGGCCTTGTTTAAAAATTCCTGGATCAACAATGCATACCTTCGTAACACATTACAAACTGGTGTAATTTCTAGATGCAGATCCCCCTTTAGCTCCAGCATCCTGGGAGGTATCCTTTTGTGATACAATTCAGGAATTAAAGTAGGTATGGATTCTGTTCCATCAGCTGAGATAGAGGGGAACGATGTAGGATATGGAAGTTATGTACTTGTAATGCTGGATCCCTTTTGTCCATCTGCCTCGACAACCCCTCCAAACTGTCACATGTGTATCTCCAGATTGATCTGGTACACCTATGTGTCAGGCATGTCCTGCAGTTCTTATTTAGCACACCTATCTCAGCATTTCTTGCTCCTAGGGGAACTCGAACTGAGGGACTGTTAGGATACAGGTGCATCATGAGAGAAGGGAGGAGTTTGAATTCTGGATTGAGCTTTTGTAGTGGAAATATTTTTTTTCATATCTACCCCAAAGGCAGATTATCTATCTGTCAAGGTGGATGGAGAGGAACAGTAAGGATCCAGCATTATGGTAAGTACATAACTTTGATGATGTTATTTTTTTAATTTCTTTCACAGTACCTGGTAGTCTAAGTGACTGTTCCTTGCTGTGCAGTTAACAACTTGGCTCTGCCCACTCCATTCGGCCCTCACTATGCTCGAGCTTCACTCTGCTCTCCTACCCTGCCCCCATTCCCTCCCATCCCTAAATCACTCACATTTATCTAAATCTAACAACTCCCACTCACGTATCTACAAATCACCACCTGTACAATATTGAATTATAAAGTAGCCCACATTTCCACACTAATTCTAATCAACACCCATCCATTAGCACACATATATTAACCTTTTACCAATCCCTACCCTTTTTACCATTACAAAATTCTGTCAATACATTGATGCTATCAATACAAACAACCCTCTTGTTTCATACACATCTAACAGTTGTCACACCCTGTAATCAAAACAGGCCAATCTCCACTATACCCCCCTCCCCCACCATTACAATACAACACATATCCACCTACACATTCAGCTGCTTTGACCTCCCACATAGTCACCCTCCTATCTGATTTGATCCCTGCTCTGCCACATACCCACAAACTCACAACTATCACCTCCCCCTCCAACATCTCACAACACACACTAACCACACGCTGTTAGTCCCACTCTAACAACCTCAACACACTAATAAAGCACACAATGTAACATCCACCAAAACCAGCTCTATTTACTACCTTCTCTCCACACAGCCAACCTATTCACACTCTTCTTTGTCATTTAACTAACTTCTACACCCTCATCTACTATGACCACATGAACAACTCCATCACCAACTTTCCACTGCCCATAACCCACCACTACAACTCCCTAATTTCACCCAACCTCTACAACAACACAGAAATAGACAACCTCCCACTTAAATACCATCAAACCAGATGCAAAAACGAACCACTATTTAGAAACCACAAACAACCAAGAAAACTTATAACAACTTTATTTCATATATTATCAAAACTAAAACTCAGTGGTGACATCCACCCGAACCCTGGCCCTAAGACTACCAATAAACAAACTACCACTTACACCTCAATCAACTCCATCATACCCCTTCACTCCAAACAACACTTCCTGCTGTTCCTGAATATAAATTTAAGAAGTATACTAAACAAAATCCATGACTTCCATGCACTAATTGACTTACATTCCCCTGACATAACCATTTTGACTGAAATAAGTTTAAACAAGTGGCTTAAGCCACATGACAAAAACCATTAAATACTTCCCCCAGGGTTCAACATATATAGACTTGATCGTCAAATGTGGAGGAGGTGTAGCAATAATGTTTAAACAAAATCTAGCCCTAGAAGTTATCAACACCGCACTTCCTATATCTTAATGCAGAATTGCTCATCACCAAACTGAATATCAACAAGAATAAAACACTAATCATAGTGGCTATCTATATCCCCCTAGGAGATAACACTAGCACAGTTGAAGACATACTTCACTGGCTACCCACAACCCTCCACCAAGAAACCATAACACTGACCTCAACACTGACTGGTCCACCTATAATTCCAATAATCCATCCAATTTCATAAACCTGTATGGTTTCTCCCAGCTCATACAAAACCCCACAAGAATAGACAAAACCTCCCAACAGATAATCCATCCTGGATTGGAGACTCACAAATAAAACTAACACACCCCTTCTAGCAGGATGCCTCCCCAGTACCATAAGTGACCACCTACCCACATACGTAGTCAGAAACAATCTTAGTCCACCTACGCAAGTAGTCTATAGGCTAATCCGCAACAAAAAAAAATTTAATACCCACATTTTCAACTCCCTCTTCCAACAAATTAACTGGTCCTCCGCTCAAAACATTACCACTAGATGACGCTGTTCAACACTTTAACACCACTTTCCTCAACATCCTAAACAGCCTGACCCCTTGCAGAATAGCTAGAATAAAACATCACCAAACACCCTGGCTTAGAAACAACACCAAAGACCTGCTAAAAGAAAGGGACAAGGCATGGGAACACTGGCTAACTAACAAAAGCAATGACAACCTTCTACTTTTCAAACAACTTAAGAATAAAGTCAAATGCCAGATAAAAGCTGACAAAAAAGCCTACTACATCACTGCACAGCAAAGAAACAAAAACAACCCCAAAAATTTCTGGGCCACTATAAACAAACTCCTGCAACCTGGCAGTACGCCCACCGCCAATCCTACCACACCCCCATCAAATGATAACACCGCAACACAATTCAATTCCTTTTTCATAAACACAATTCACTCACTTATTGACTATGACCAAAACATCACTACTACAATCCCTGCAGCCAACAATGAGGGTGCAAATTCCTCATCCTTTTACCCCGTCCCAACCCATACCATAAAAAAACTACTCAGTAAGCTCAAGCCCACCAGCCTGGCTGCTGACAGCCTCCCATCTGAATTCCTCACAGACGCCTCCGAAGTCATAGCCTACCCCATTTCTATCCTCATCAACCGCTCTATCTCTGAGAACCATGTCCCACTAATCTGGAAAGTCTCATATCACCCCACTGCATAAAAGTGGCAACTCTACGAAGCTTACTATTCAGGCACATTGCCATTCTTTCACCTCTCTCCAAAATACTAGAAGAATTTATTCACTCCCATCTTCTAAACTACCTTCTCACCAATAACTTCCTATCAAACACACAACATGGTTTTCGCCCCCACCACAGCACCACAACCGCCCTCCTCAGTTTTACTAGCACATTAACACAGAAATCAGAATAAATATGTCTCATCCATCTTTCTAGATCTCTCAAAGGCATTTGACACAGTTTCACACCAGAAACTGCTGTCAGAAATGGCCAGATTACATCTCAGTCATTCTTCCCGAGCTTGGTTCCACAGCTATCTAACCAAACGCCAGCAGGGTTTTAGATGGCAACGGTAGCTATCATTTTTGCTCCCTGTTAACATAGGAGTTTCACAAGGCTCCATATTAGGCCCCCTACTTTTTACCATCTTCACAAATTAACTCCATAAATCCACATCTCTCGCCTCTGTCATCCAATATGCAGATGACACTACCCTGATATGCTCCGCCCCCTCTCTAACACAACTGCAAGCTATAACACAACAATCCTTCCTAGAAGTAGAATCCTGGCCAAACAATAACTTCATACTGAACCCACATATAGGTCACTTCAGGTAACTGATCGCAACAATTGAAAATTAATGTAGTCCACAAAGATGTCATCTCTACATTTTCGTGGTGAAGAGCTTCATTATTTCATTATACCAGTTCTAGCAAATGGCTTCATTCATGATAAAAGTAACTGTAAAGGAAACAACATGGCTTAACTTGACAATGGCAAGTTAAAATTTCACCAGGGAAGTTGTTCAGTAACCAGAAAGGTAGGCAAAATCTGCATAAAACACAACAAATAACCAAAGAGTGCAGAAAGAGACAAAATGCATAAAGTATAAAATTTATTTAGTAAATAGTAAAACAAAGTTAAACACTTTTGTCCTTCATACTTAATGGAATTCATCAGAACTGATTCAAAATTCACAGATGAATATTTACGTAAGTACAACACATCAGAAAATTCTTAATGAAACCTTAACGCAACATAACACTGAAACCATGCTAAAGGAATAAATACAATAAATACAACCCTAAGGTCTTTAAGAACTAATCAAAGATTAAAAAAATAGTTCCTAATGTAAAAACATGTACGATTTAGCTGATCTCATTTTGAGAACAGGAATAATAGACAAAAATGTTAATACCAGGGAAACTGTAAGCATTAAGATGGAACTTCCACAGAAGTTCTTTGTATTCAAGTAAAGTTTCCTATGGGTCCCCCCCTAAAGTTTTGTGGCACTATTTCTAAAATGCTGAAACTGAACTTCTTAAAATGTTGACAAATTAAAGAATGTTTGTAAGGCATTATTATTTGCTTTATTAATATCATAAATGTGCTTATAAATTCTCTTCCTAAGGGAGTGCTCGGTTTTACCCACGTAGAAAGCTGAGCAAGTAACAGGTTTAACTATATAAACAATTCTTCATGTGGCACAGTTACCTAACTACAAGAGCACGTTACTTTTAAATTATCAAGTATTAGGGATTCTTCTTGCATTATAAATGCACACATCTACAGGTACCTGCTGGATTTTTAGTAGGCATCACAGGTCTATTGTCCCATTCCAATAACTGCTTAACATTTTACATAATTTCAAAAACATATTATGGTATATCCCATAATAAGCCATACATAAAATAATTTCCTTTAAAATATTGTAATTGGAATTAATAATATCTTTAATATAACTGATATTAGTAAACTGCAAAACTAATGCTTATCGCATACATTTTTAGGGTCTATATCCAAAGGTTCACTTCTATCAGTAATTCTACCAACCTAGTGTAGGGGAAAATCTGGTAGCCCTATGTTCAATAACATAATCAAAAGTATCAACAGTAAGTCTTAAAGGATAACCTCTCTCCATCAACATATTTTTAAGCTTTTGTAATTCTTTAAAAACAGAATAATTAGAAATCGTATGCGGCAGCCTAATACTTTGGCCTTTAATTAAACTATTTTCTGTTTATAAAAGTGATTGTTATGGAAATGTAAGTACGTATTGCTAAAGGTTAGTATTCTATAAACAGATGAAGGAAAAAAATACCCTTTCCCTTTGTAACAACATCAAGATAATTCACAACATTTTTAGTAGCAGTATAAGTGAACTTCAGAAATTCAGTAGTATATTGTAAATAGTCTATAAATTCAACCACCTTCCCTTTAGGTCCAGACCAAACAATAAAGGTATTATCTGTGTAACATAAATGCAATTTACAATATGAGAAGTAGTTTACATTATTAAAAACAAACTTCTCTTTCCAACTACTCATCACTAAATTAGCAAAAGTTGGGGTGCATGCTGTCCCCATTGGTCATGATACGTGGAGATTTGTCATTATATAAAACTCCTAAAATTGTTTTTTACTTTAGCAGAAAGATTATAACAATAATATCTCTTTTAAGTCCTTTCTATACCTGTAAATAATCCAATTCCAAGGCATTCTCAAAGGCTTGTACTAAATTATGCATAGGTGGACTGAAACAACTCTTTATTTTAAATTTAAGGCCATCAGATTAAACTAGACCCATCTTTATTATTAAATATAAATTCATCTTCCTTGTTAAAATCCTGAGCTCTGTCAATGTCTCATCTAAGTCAAAATGTTTAATGGGGAAAAAAAAATTGGAAAACAAAGAAAACTGAGGAAAAATATTAAAACCTAAACAAGTGGACAAAATGCCTCCAAAATCAGAAGAAATATTACTCTGAGTTATGTTTGCTCCTGCCATAGTTTCTTCCCCTGTATTGATTGTTTGTAGCCTGATACCTCCTCTTCATGTCTGGATTTGACTAAAGGTTTAAGTTTGTCAGTAAACTGATGTTTAAACATGTAGATGTCACAAAATGTTTGACAGTTCAACAGTTCATCAGTTACATTCTACTTTTATGAGATTAATTTATTCTGTTTTTCTTTAAGCTGTCACTGTATTCTTTAGTCACTGCTTAGACTTAATATGCAACTAAATGACATTTCAAAAAATGATGCAGTGTCAGGCTCTGCATTTTTGCAGCTTGTTTTTATTAATCTGTTTGGTTTTATATGAACATTCACTTACACATCATACAACAAACATGAATGAGAGACAATTTGGCCATATTTGTGAAACACCATTGTAAAGGACTGTGGGAATGATGATATTGTGTTACCTTGCAGTTAGCTCCAGGAAATCCACAGAGGATGGGTAGAATGTACATGTGAATTTCCTGTAGGTTTTGAAAGCACTTCCAGCAATGCTGCAATGTATGATCGAAAAATAATTTGCTCTAATTAATGTAATCTGGTATGCACCCTGTTGATGCCCATGTGACAATATTCTGGTACATCTAGTAAATGTAATGGCTTGAAGAGTTTGTCCTTGCTGTACCCATAGTGTATAAATATACTAATGCCTAGCTGTAGGCAGTTTGAATAAACACATCATGGCTGTTAGATGCTTATTCAGAGTGTTTCAAATGTATTGTGAGTTGAGCATTCTGTCCAACATTCATATGTTAAACGGTTTCAGAACTAGAGAAATGTCTCTGCAGAAGTGAAAACATCTGTTTTCAAAAGACTGTGTATTTGGAAGTTCAGAATTGTAAGTTATGGTGGAAAATGCTCTCTCTGAATTCACTAGGAACCCTGTCTCACTAGAAGGCAACTTTGAAAGACATTGGGAATCCTTGGATCCCCAAATGTGATATATTTGTACCTTGAGTCTGCATTTGTTCTTCACAAGAGCACATGATCATCTGGAGTCTATAAATATTTATGTTATTGAGTAAAAAGTAGAGCCATAGGCTGAATGTGATGATTTTCATGATGCATTAATAAAAGCAGGCTGATAAAGGAAATAGACTAGAAGGTGTCTGAAGCCGTGGGTGTATACAGATTAAGTGATTGCCTTGTACACTTTTTAAAATAATTGCTTGATGAAATGGATATCTGTGTAATAAAAAATGTGTCAAAGAGAAAAATGAGAATAAGTGGGAATGTGTCTTGGTTATAGAAGAGGAACATAATACAGCCATGTGGTCCACAGAAAATATAGTGAAGTTGAAAATAGATGGGTGTAATCATGGGAAGAAACATTGTTTGACTTTTAATCAGTTTATACAACAGAATGATTTTCAAAGATATGGAAGAGCAAGTGTATTCTGAATTTGAATGTTCCTACACATGTCTATGAAAACATCCTCTATTGGCACTACTAAGTAAAAAGTTGATCCATTGAAGTCTGAAAATGCATTGGAGGCAATGAGGCAGCAGTGCAAGTCAGATTGTTTTAAGAAATGCTGATTTATTTGTAGGCTTGGAAAATTTGCCAGGGTAATAGCATATGCAAATGAATTTGTACTTTCTGCCAGTGAAAAATAGATACATAGATTTGTAGATATTCCAAGGTCACTGAGTCTTATGACCATTGATGCCTTGTCAGTACCCTCTCTCAGGCCTAATTTTGGGCAAATAGGTTCTGAAAGTGGTATGTTAGGGATACAGATAGCTTGTGAATTCTCTCCTTGTCAGGCAATTTTTCCTGATTCATCAGATCAAATTTCTTTTTTTTCCCTACTGTCATTCAGCATCTGCTGACCCATTGTGGGGAGTTGATGGATATTGTTCCACTTCCTCTGATAGGGAAATATTTTTGAGTGTTTCTAGTACCATAAAAAGAAGTCTCTTGTAGACAAGTATTAGATATTTCTTTCCTAAACTAGTTCAAAATGCTGGATTTCGTGACGTATTACCCCTGATTCCCCTTTAAGTTTCTCAGTAACTCCAAATTTAAAGGATGCTTTTCACATTTCTATAGCCTTCAGTTTCAAATGTTTCTTAGGATTTTCTGTGTTTGGGTTACACTTTCAGTTCTCTGCATTACCATTTGGGTATCTATCAATATTCACAAGGTGTCTAGCTTCAGTCATAGCATGTTGGAAACTGCAAGGCATTCACATTTTCCTTGTTTAGATGTGTTGCTTTATCTTTGCAGTCTTTTTCAAAGTGTAAGGAACCTCTTACTTGGGTGAGAGAGCTCCTTAACATACAGGGATTTCAACAAAGGATCCAAAATCCTCTTCAACCCCTCTTTACAAGATTGTTTTCCAATTCAAAGAGCTTTTCTTTCTCATGAAAAATAAAGGAATAAGCAAATTGTTTCTTGAGTTTTACCACTCAGTCCAAGGTTCAGGATGGGAATTTCTCAGCATACCAGGATTCATGGCATCCATGATTCTCATGATCCCAATGGTGAAGTTCTATACTTGAAAGATTCATTTGTACCTAAAATATGTATGGGCCCAACATCAACATTTCCTGATTCCTGCATTGGGATTTTTGAAAAAGGGAACTGCTTTGGTGGAGAGACCACTTTTATCTGAATCTATGTCTCTCCTTTTCCCTACTAGCTCCAGCACAGTCTGTTCAGGCATTTGGGATTGGTGTCTATGGGATTGAAAGTGCAGGGTCTTTGGAACAAGAAAGACAGACCAAAACACATAAAAAAGATGTTGACTGACACTGTCATCTGTGGTCAAAAAAGATGTTTGCAGTAATAAATTATCTTAACTCACAGTCACCTGTGGTCATATGGATCATTCACTGCATCACAGTGATGTGGCACATAAACAGGGAAACCAGATCTTAACTTCTGTGCAGACTAGCCATGGTAACATGGGATATAGCTTTTCAGCAACATCTCACCTTGCAGGCATCCTACATCTGTTAATTCAAAATTTCTTCATAGACGAGGTGAGTAGGACCAGAACAAACTCTCATTGACAAGAAATGGAATCTGGGATCTTCCAGGAATTGATCTAGCAATGGAGAACACCTCAGATAGATCTATTCACCTCCATTCACAACAAACAACTGGCATAATTCTGCTCTTTGGACTCTTTGCAAGCAGGCCTGGAAAACAGATGTTTTCATTTCCTTGAACAGGAATGTTTCTCTGTGGTTTTCACCTTTTCAATTGATATCCAAGGTCATTCTGAAGATTCGGAAGGACTCTCCAAAGATTATTGTGTTGACTTATTTCTGGCCCAGGCAACAGTGGTTCTCCCTTCTTTTTTTGGGCGAGCAGGGGGATGAATTTTCAAGAGCGTTTACCACAAGCTTCCTCGGAGTAGATGTACTCACACAATGCAGAGATTGTTTGATACACCCCAGCCTGAAATAACTTCAGCTAACTGCTTGGATGATAAGAGTTTTATTACCTTTTAGGCACCAATTTTCTGAAGACATGCAGCAGGTATAAATGGATTCAAAGAAACCTGCCACTGAAAAGTCATATATTGTTAAATAGAAAATATGCTGCAGTTGGCGCCAAGACATGAACTTGGACCTTTTAAGGCTAGTATTGTTCTGCTTCTGTAATATTTACCTGCATTATTATGATCTGGCCTTTCTTACTCCTCTATCAAGGTTAATTTGCCATTTCAGCATGTCTGCCCATGGATCCTTCCCTTTCAATGCATTCCCAATGATAAAATGGTTTTGAAAGGGGTTTTGCATGCCATGCCACTTGAAAACAGGTGGCTCCTCCTTGGGATCTCAAATTTGTTTTGGAAAAATTTACTCTTGCTCGATTTGAACCAGCCAGTCAGGCTGAGTTGAGGTCCATAAAGTGGAAAACAGTTGTACTGATTGTTTTGCGAGTAGAGTGTCTGTCTGAGTCGCAAGCTCTCATGGTGGTCCATCCCTTATCTTATTTTCATCTTACTTTGAGATAAGATGGCTATCTACCCATCTTCTTTTCAGAGCACAAAAATGAAGGAGAAAGGATTTTCATACTCTAACGTCCACAGGCAACCCTGAAATTATCTTGACAAAACTAAAACCTTTACAAAGTCTGATCAGTCTCTTATCTTATGAAGGAAAGAAAAAAACATAACCTGTGTCAAAGCAGACTATCTCCAAATGGTTGCCACTTGCTATTTCCATTTGTTATACCCACCACAATAAGGCAATTCCAGGCAGGGTCAAGGAGCACACTGTTAGATCCTTGGCTTCATCCATTGCTTTTTGGAAAGGGGTAGATTCTGGAGTAGAAACTTGTTACTGTGTAAATACCTTTACAAAGCATTACAAACTAGATCCATTTTCCAGGTCTGTAATAGGCCTTGCTCGAATCATTCTCCAGTAGCTCCTGGACACCCATCCTTCCTTCCAGTCCGTATAAGCTGGGGTAGTCTAGCCATATGGCTAAGTCTTATGCAGCAGTGGTCCAATATTGAACATTACAGTTTGGTCTTATTAAATGTTGAAAAGGCAACATTTATAAAAGGAAAGCTGTCACACATGAAAATATCAGCCTGGGACAGGATTGTTATATAAAGGAACTTGTAGGAGGAAGTGTATAAATATTTGAGAAATAAACATGATTAAATGACAGCAAAGCTCAGTAAGCAATAGCTCAGAAGACTAAAACTAATACTGAAAAATGCCTTGACTTGTAGGAATAAAGTCTAAGTTATAAATTGGTTTGATTGGCATGCTCTAACTTAGCTTTGGTGTTATTGATTGGCCCCAAAATACATTGAATTAGACAAGAAAACAAGAAACATTCTTCAACTTTTCAGTGATCTGTAAAAACTTGTGCATACCAAGATTATACATCCCTCACTCTGAAGTAGTTGTGGACCGCATCAAAATTCCCTGCAGGTGTAGATCTGCAGTTGTGGGACTGTAGCTGTAGAAATACATACACACTTGTTGACCTCATCAGATCTCATTGTAGTGAAAAGTTCTAAAGCATGAAGAGGAAGAGTCTAAGATATCTTTTGTTAATTTTTCCGAAGCATTTTGGAACAAAGTGGGAATGGAGCTCAAACCAGAAGTAGACAAACATTAGTCAAGAATTGAAAGTGTCAAGAAACAGATGAACGAATATAAAGAAAAGCATGAAAAGAATAGAAAACTAGAAAGTCCACAAATATAATGGCAGGTATAGAGATTTTATGGAACAACCTCATGTTGACCAAGATTTCATGCAGAAATGGCTAAGGATAGGTCAACTGAAACCAAAAGATGAAAGGCAAATAATGGTGGCCCAAGACAGTGGGCTATGTACACCATGGTTTACAAAGTGTATAGAAAAAGAGTGAGAAATCGACAAATTTAAGTTCTGTAAAACAGAAATGGAAAACATTGCACATCCTGTTGATGTGTATGATGCACTCATAGTTTGGAGGTCTGTATACTGAAAGGCACATTAATGTGGCAAAGCTGTTGCACTGGGGATTGTGTAAACACTATGATATAAAAGTAGCTGAGAAGCATTGGAAATGTGAACTGCAAAGAATAAACAAATTATACAGTCTAGATCACATGAGATCACCCACAACTAACAGTTAAAAAAAAACAGATTCTAGAGAAACAGATGTAGTAGAAAAAAAAAAAAGACAAAAGAGCCATTTTGCAGTGAAATTACTACACCCAGTGATTAGTGTCTTGTGTACAAAGAAACACAAACAGAATTTGCAACCAGAAATGAGAACAAAGTGGACGAAAGCTACCCAAACAGTTCCAAATAGTAGTAGGGCAAATAAAAAATAATTTACAGTACTTTTATGCTACAAATAGATGCAACTCAGTCAGCTGCAGAAGTTGGCAGTTCTGGGTACATTGCTGGTGATGAGAAGAGCACTTTTAGCGAACATCAGTTACTGAAACAACAGTAATTTCTTAAACTGTAATTGTACCCTGATGGAGGACTTGCAGATGTGGTTTGTTCCCATCAATGTATGTTAGAAAAAGCATTTGGAGAAGTTAAACCAGAAGATAGGTTTGGATATAGCTTGGTATTTGAAAATAATGGATTTCTAATTTTCAGAAGTTATGCACTTACCATAATGTTAGCTCTGGATATATAGGTCTGTTTTAGTCATCACCTTCCTTTTCCCTGCCTTAATGTAGCCATGGTCAAAAGGAATGCTAGTTGTTGTTTTTTTGGTTTTGATCTTACTTAACTCTGCATAATATTGATCTGGAAATGTAGCTTGTTGGCAGACAAATATGGATTAAAAGGGGGCATGTATCAAACACAGTTTTCCTTAAGAACACCCAAGGAATACGCCCAGTCCATGGGCTGGTTGCTCTCTATTTGTCCAGACCCCCAGTAAGACTCCGCACTAGCACAGCTTAGAGTTGAGTCCTTAGCTGAGTTGCCAAGCTGTCATTCCACACCCTCTCTGTGAAACTAGTGCTGTGTGTCCATGCTCCAGGCAGCTGACACACACTCTGAGATTTGATTTGCACGCTCACACACACACACACACACACACACACACACACACACACACTTGAGAAAGTCTGGCACAGATTCACCTGCTGTGCCTCCTTCTGCCCAGACTATAAGGTAGTTATCACTGCCACCAGAACCCCTGCCAGCTACTTTAAGGATTTTACAAGGGTACCCAATTATACTAAGTGAAGTCAATGTTAATACAGATGGTAATGTTGACTAAACAGCAAGGCTTTCAGAAGTTACCACAGTTATCACCAAATAAATATATGCAAATACTGTCAAAGCTTGAATATTTCCTAAAAAGGACCGGCCACAATGAAAAGTTTAAATATATTTAATAAATAATAAAAGAATAAGAAAATACTAAATATATATTTACTGTAAACACTAGAGTGTCAGTCACAGGAAATATTAAAAATAACACTGATGGAAAGTTTCATACAGTTACAGAAAAACAGTATTTAGCTAGTCTCACTGTATTCCTGATTGACTAAAAGAATTGTTGTCCCTACTTACTGAATAGAGAAAGGCAAGATGGGTGAGTGGTCCTTGTTGTCAGATCCAAGGTAGAATACAGAATGCTGAGAGCAATTTCCTACTAATATCTAAATATTATTTCAGAGTTGATTACACTATGACATCATGTCTGGTCATCTGACTCTGTTTCCCACACTATCCCTCATCACTAGAAGCTGGCAGGATTTTAGCATCTGTGTGTTACCATACACACAGAGATTTGCCCAGATGTGGTGCAGCTGCTAGATGTCATAAAACCATTCCAGTCTTCCTACGGGAGCTACAACCTATTCTTTAGTACAGACAGTGTGTCTCTGGCTCCATTCAAAACTGTGGGATAACATCTTTAAGGCTTAACCCATAAAGTATTTTAATTTCAGATATTTTTCAAAGTTTGAGATTAACCTCATCTCTTGAAGTCCTCTGTTACAATGTATATATTTAATTCAGTTGTAGTAATACATGACATGTCTTTTCCTTCCAGCAGGGCACGTTGCTACATTTTAACACAAGCAAACTTCACAAATACATTTTTAGCACAAACATCTGTACAAATCAGTTTAATATACAAATGACATATAATAATTTATGAATTCCAGCTGTCTGTGCTTGCACATGTCACACATCCGCTGATGTACATCTCCTGGCATAGCTGGTAATAACCTCCTGTCATCACATCAAGATTTCTAGACCATTTGATGTACTTATTCAATTTAAATTTGGCTTATTCGTCAGTTAAGGGTTATACTTTTGTAAGTGCTACATTTCTTTTCTCTAGCTCTTAAACAGATAAATTGTTTTGTTAAGGCCTTTAAGTGGATTTTTCTTCCAAGGGATTTGAGTCTCATGTTGGAAAGCTAGCTTTACTTTCAGCAGATTTAAGAGTTGTATCTTTCTGGTTGATGGTGATTTGGAATGCAGTCAGTTTGGTAAAAGGCTCCCAGCATTTCAGGTTCTTGTGTGTAAACCACCTTATTTGATATTCCAAGGTGATAAATATCACTGAAAACAAATCTGCATTTTTGTAAAAGGTTTGCTGTCAATGACGTGTAATCAATCCACTCATCTGGCAGTGTTTTCTGCAAATGGCCCAAATGATGGAGACCACTTCCAGTATCTGTTGGACATTCATGGACACCTGAGAAAATATACAAGAAAGACTAAAGATTTCCAAAAGGCTAATCAGCACTCTTTTGTAGGTAGGTGACATCAGTCATTTAATAAACAGTACTTCTAAATGATTGGTATACTACTGATATTTTTTGTTATGATGAAGGTAACAAAGCTTCTAATGGTACAATAAGAGCTCATTCTAGTAGGGCAGCAGCCCCAGCTGCAGGGTATTTCAGGAAAGTGTTTCCCAAGGTATTTTAGAAGCTGCAACATGGACTACTATCATCATCTTCACAGAGGACATTAAATTGAATGCAAGTCTATAGGAGTGACGATTTTGTCACAGTTTTGCTTCTAGGAATTCTGTAACTCTCTCTCTTCCTTTTTTATGATAGTACTGCTTGAAAGTCAACCCAAATGGTATGATTTACTATTATAGTGTGTCCTCCCCAAGAAGGTGCTACAGTTGTGTATCAGTACATTTAACCAGAACAGTGAGTCTTTGAGGTGCAGCAGCTGTAACAGTAAAGTTACATTCCCTCCTTTAATTTGAAAAATCACTACTTGGTGGAAGAAAAAGAAAAAAGGGAGTGGGTTTAACATAATGGTTAAAGTCTTCACCTTATAGACGCAAGGTACAAGGTTTGATTCTGACCTCTACTAACGGCTAAACTTAAAAAGGCCCCTTAAATCAGTTAGCCTAGTATTCACCTATGAATCTAGAACCCCCAAAAGCCTTAATTGTTCTCAGTTTAGCACTGGATGTCCCTTCAAACTGAGTAAAAATCCTCTTTCTTATGGAATTTTGTATAGTTACTAATGTTTTTTTTTTTGTTATATTTATTATATTTTCATTGTCTGTTTGTTAGTTAAGCTATAGCCCTGTAAAATTATCCATATGAAGGCGTTTAAGGGGCTCAAAGAACTGAGCGTTTTTAAAATGCTGAATTCACAGGGACTTGGGCACAGCTGGTGAAACTTTTGGTTGGAAATGAAGATTTTCCTGTCCTGAAGGATAGTTCCTGTTCTCTGCATCTGACATCTGCTTTATTGTGTTGACAACAAAATAAATTAAAATCATAAACAGTGTGCTGTAATAATTGTACTATGAATAACAACGTAAGAGGATATGGAAGTAGTGCAGGTAGCTGTCTATGTGAATATGTACAAACAGAAATTTGCAAGAAAAGAAAACACATGGTCTGGCAATTTTGTCTTTTTCAGCTAGTGTAAAGATTTTTTTTTTCTCCTTAAAATTAAAATCATAAATTATTAATAGTGGTAGGCAGATATAGAAAACGGAGTTTCATGGAAAATTGCTGCATTCAAATTATTTTGTTGCCATGTATTTTATGAAGGGGAAACAGCTTCTTTTGTCTAGGCACATTGCCGTTTTAAGTTTCTGGAACCGTTAGCTTCATTCCTTCTGTAGAGAAGATTGAGTTACACAATCTGTTTACGGGGATTGCAGACACAGTTTGAGCTAGGGTTATTACTGTGGCTTATTCACATTTTCCTGCCAAGTATTACTCACTCTTTCACAGAACCTGTCATGTCTGACAAAAGTTATACACAAAAATGAAGTCTGTGAATGTTTTCAGCTAACCTTTACAATATAGTGTGGCAGAATTCCATTGACTATAACAACAGTGTATGGGTCTTCCTAGTGACATAAATATGGATCTTAAGTTCTCATTTGGTCTTCAACCAACCAGACTCTGATCCAACTCGGCTGTATACACTAGCATCAGAGCCAAAATCCAAGATCCTCCCCTACCCATAATGTCCCACTGTCCCTCTTCCCTCAGATCTTATTTGCTGCTTGTTCGAACAGCATTGGGACTGCATTTCTGAGCTCCTCCAGGGGGTTTTCTGAGAGTTTGTTCTAGTCAAGTTGGTTTTTTGCTTGTTTTCTTCTATCCTTGTCGTACCCTTCTTTTACTAGCTCGCATTGGTGCGCTTTCTGGTTTCTGAAAAAAAAAAAACTGTTCTGTCTTTCTCTTACCTTTTTCTCTCTTTCTCTCTGTTGTATCTGTGTGTGTCTTTGTGTACGTTTACCCTATGCCATACCTTCCTAAGCTAGCTGGGTTTTAAAAGTGTACGGAGTGTGAGCATAAGATCCCTTCATCTGATGCCCACACTCTGTGTGTGGTGTGCTTGGGGGTGGGCCACATGGATTCCTCCTGTTCGATTTGTGTGGGCTTTAATCAATATGCTCTTACTGATAGGAGGAATAAGTTGATTTTGAAGGACCCTTCAATGCCAGGGGTGACCGTCTGGGAGGCTTTGATACCAGGGGCTTTGGCTGCTCTGTCTTCGGAGGTCCATTCGCCTTCGAACTTCATGATGGTGGAGAGGGTCCTATCGGCTCCCTCGAGGGCCTTAACATTTCCCTCCTCTGAACCCACCCTTGCTTCTTCTGTTTCTGGGCCAGAGTCATCAATCCTGCCTCTTCAGGGACAGCCTGTTGCCAGATCACCCCAGGATGTTCCTTTTCAGGAACCCCTTGAAGTTTCCAAGTCCTCTCCAGAATGTCCCCCAGAGGAGGTGCCTCGGAAGCATACATGCAAGAGGAATCATTTAAATTCCCCCCGGAATCTCTCACGGAAGATACAAACTTCAGTAAGGGAGAAGGGGTCCCTTAGATCACCTCCTGATGATGTTTCATTCAGAGACATCCTGGAGATCCTGCATCAGAAGGCTGGTTGGTCTTCCCTTAAACCCAACCCTGATGAGTCTGTATTACTGGAGGCATTTGGCACAGGGCCCTCAACATCTTGGGTGTTCCCCCTGTGGATCCGTTAGTAGACCTCATCTCTTGCAGGGCATGGAAGGAAGTGGACACAGTTAAGCCCATTCCCAAGTGCCCAGACAAGGTGCGCAATGCCCACCTTGGACATGCTCCATTGGTTCAACAATTCCCCATTCAATGCCATGGTGGTTGTGGCAGCTACCAAGAAGGAGCTGGCTCAGGAGAGCTCCTAGGTCCATCCTCCAGACAGGGAGTCTAGGGTGATGGGCTGCTTTGGGAAGCAAGTTTATGCTTCAGCTACCTTTGTCTCTGCTTGTGCTGAACTATTTGATACACATCACCAGACTGCAGAGAGACCTGGTTAAGGAACTTTCTGCTTCTGTCCCAAGGTCCATGTTGGAGGAGAAGAAGAAGAAGATTTTCTCCTCCTGACTGGCCATTTTGACAGCCATATCGAACATGTCTGTGAGGTTACTTTCTCATGTGGCTGAGAGTACCTCAAGGGTGGCTGAGACTGGCATTGCCATTAGGTGACATTTCTGGCTCTGACTTTGTGCTTTTTTGGAACCTTTTAAGGCATCTTTCATGAACACTCCCTTTAATGGGTCCACCTTGTTTGGGCCTACTGTTCGTGATACTCTTACCCAGAGCGAGAAAGACTGGAAGACCTTGTCTGCCATCAGGATCTGCTTCTCTAATCCGCAACAGACCTATTCTAGGAACCAGCTTGGGGGTAAGAAGTTGTGGTTTTGAAAGTCTCAGGGCTCTTCCCAGGAAGTTCAGGGTCAACCTTCCCCCAAAGACAGAGGGGAAAATGATAGATGCTATCCACATGGCAGAGGGGGTCCGAAGAACCAAGGGTCTTGAGATTCATTCTTGGACAGATTTTCAGCAGTCCTCAGGGATTGCCCAACTGCTGTACTTTGGTGGCAGTTGAGGGGCATATCTGTCTGCACTCAACAGCCTAGTAGTCCATCACAAATTATAGTTGGATGCTTCAAATTATATCCAGAGGTTAATCCATTCCGTTTTTTCATCCCCCCATTCCAAAGAGAAACCTCACGGATGTTCGACCTGATCAGTGGGAGGTGGCAGCTATAGAGATCACCAGGCTGCTTGAAAAATGCGTCATCAGTCTGTTTCCCCAGACCAGTCCGGATCAGGCATTTATTCCAAATTATTTGTGGTGCCAAAGAAAACGGGGGACTTCAGACCCATTCTGGATCTCACTGCCATGAACCTGTTTATTGCTAAAATGAAGTTTTGGATGGTCACCTTCCAGTCCATTCTGCCCTTTCTGCAGAACAATGACTGAATGTGCTGTGTAGATCTTCAGGACATATACTATCACATAAAAATGACTAGGCAGTCCAGAAGGTTTCTTCACTTCCGGCTAGGACCCAATCATTTTCAATTCAGAGCACTCCCCTTTTGACTCACCACAGCCCCCTGGGTGTTTACCAAATTCATGGCGGTCATGGCGGCTCACTTGACACTGCAGAGATTCCATGTGTTTCCTTACCTGGGCAATTGGCTCCTCTCTCCTACCAGGCATTGCCTTCTTCAGAAAGGGATTGCCTCCTTGTAGTCCCCTGGGCATATCAATCAATCTGGCCAAATCTAACTGGAACCAGTTCAAGTGAAAGGTTTTATAGGTGCCTAGTTGGACAGTGTACAGAGCCTAGTTGGACAGTGTACAGAGCAAGGTTTTTCTGCTGCCAGACAGGTTACTTTCACTCCAGCAACATGTGAAGTTTATACTTCAAACTCCTTGCCCTCCAGCAGGTATGGTTCTTTGGGTGTTGGGGTTGATGACAGCCGCGATAACTCTACTGCCAATGCCATGCCTGCATATGACAATTCTGTAGTGGACCTTGGTGGTCCCTACTTGACCTTCCTTCCTTCTTACCTGGTTTGGCTATCCCAGGTTTCTTGGGAATCTCTTCTGTGGTGGCTTCAGTCCCCTGGCCGCCTCCTGGGCTGCCAATTTGTTCTTCCTTCCTCGTTAATCACGATGAATACGGATGCCTCCCAGCTCTGATGGGGGTCATTGCATGGGATGGATGGTCCAATGCACGTGGTCCCCCTTGGAGACCAATCTGCATATCAGTGTCCTGGAGATGAGTGGTGCATCTGGTGTTGCAAGCACTTCAAGCTTTTCTTCCCACTGGGACCACTAACATCCAGATGGACAACATGTCCGTTGTCTGCTATATCAACAAACAGGGTGGGACCAGATCTTATCCCTTGTGCCGCAAGGCCATGAGATTGTGGGAGTGGGCGATCTCTTCCAACTATTTTCCGGTGGCAACGCACATTCTGGGAAAGTCCAATATTCTAACGGACAGGCTCAGCAGAACCATTATGATGCCTTACAAGTGGTCTCTAAATCCTTCAGTGGCGGACATGATATTTTGGAAATGGGGTCATCCTTGCCGCAATCTTTTCGCTTCTCTTTCCATTGCCAAGTAGAGTTTGTTTTTTGCCCTGATCCTCACTATGGGGAATTCACCCAGAGATGCTGTTGTGCATGCTTGGCCCTCCGGTCTGCTTTATTCCCTCTGATCCCCAAGTTTCTTCAGAAAGCACAGCAGTTAAAAAGCAAAGTCATTCTCGTTGCCCCCTTCTGGCCTCTCCAAGTTTGGTTCCCCACTCTTTGGTCTTATCTGGTATGTCTGCCCTGGACACTGGATCTGGTTTCGGATTTCATGTCACACCCATCAGGGGTTCCACACCCGGACTTACTCAGCCTGAAGCTTACCTCGTGGCTGCTCCAGTTCCTTTGATGGCGAGAACTATTGGGCTTTCACCAGTTAAAAAGATTTTGGTTGCAGCTCATAAAGCCTCTATTAGAAAAATTTACTTCCATAAAATGAAAAGTTTTTCCACTTGGGCATTACAGCATAAGTTGGGATCCTTTTACAGCTTTTGTTCCTGCCATTTTTCTAGCCCATACTTTCAACAACAGAGCTATTTTTTTCTGAGTAAAGTTCAGTTGGCAGCCATCTCAAATTTCCACATGGGTAAGATTTCCACCTCCCTGGCATCTTCTAAACTCTGCAAAGGCCTTTTTGAAGGGTACCTTCCTCCTTAGACCACCAATCAAGGACCCCACGCCTCCTTGGGCTCTTACTTTGGTTTTGCAGATCCTTGTTTCTCCTCCTTTCGAACCAGTTGCCACTATGGATTTACAGTTTCTATCTTGGAAGTTGGCTTTCTTGGTGGCTATCACTTCTGCCAAGTGGGTATCTGAGTTGCAGGCATTGTCAATTAAACCTCCTTATCTTGCCTTCCATAACGACAGAGTGACTCTTCATACTAACCCCCCTTTTATGCTGAAGGTGGCATCCGAAGCTGATATTAACCAGGTGATTAATTTGCCAATTTTCTTTTGAAATTGTCAGAACAAAGGGGAATACAAATTGCATTTGCTTGATGTCCACAGACAGTTGCACTTTTGTTTGGATAGAACCGAAAAATGTTTACAGTTTGATCAACATTTTGCATCCTTTTCAAAGCCCCGTTTGGGAAAGCCTATTTCTAAGGTCACCCTTGCCCATTGGATTTCCAGTTGCATCTCTACGGCTTATCACTCTAAAGGTTTGTCTTTACCTGGCCCTGTCTGGGTGCATTCAACCAGGACAGTGTCTATTTCTGCTGCCCTTTGGTCCAGGGTTCCTCTTGATGACATTTGTTGATCCTCTTCGTATACTTTTATTTCCCATTACAAATTGGGCATTTTTTCCAGGAGCAGGGCTTCCTTCAGCTCTGCCGTGCTCCAGAATATCCTTCCACGAGGGTCTCCCAAGGTTATTGTAGCTAGGGATTCATTTTCATTTGGTCTTCAACCTATGGGACAAACAACTTCAGTTAAAGAAGTTATGTACTTACCATAACTTTCCATCTGAGTTGTTGCTTTTCATTTGTCTTATCCCTCCCTCCTTCCCCCGCCTTTGGGCTGTGTTGTGGACTGGACAGATGCTGGTGCAGGCTTATCTTCTTCTTGGTCCTGGTGTATGTGTGTGTCCCTTTAATAGTCATGTGTTAAGGTACGCTGCTGTGGTTTGTGTGGTGCTGTCCTGCAGCAAACTTGATCTGAGGGGAAGAGCAGAGCATTATGGGTAGGGGAGGAACTCTGATTTTGGCTCCAATGCTGTTGTGTACAGCCGAGTCAGATACGATCTCTGATCCAAGTCCCACAGGCTGAAGGCAAATGAAAAGCAACAACTCAAATGGAACATTGTGGTAAGTACATAACTTCTTCTTTTCATATATTAAAACAGTTCTAAAATTTGTTGGAATGGACAACAATACTAAGACGCAGGATGTACAAGGTGTTTGCTATTACATCATTACATTTTTATGGTAAGTGTTCACTTTGTTGATTTGTGACTTATTCCTTGTAAAGTAATTTGTGTATGCTACAGTTATAAAGCTTTGCATTTGTTTAGATATTAAAAGTCTCCATCCCTTTTGTTTTAGAGTTTATTGTCATCCACAATGGTATTATCACCAACTACAAAGATTTAAGGACATTTTTGGTGAGCACTTTCAAATACTCATTTTAATTCTGCTGCTTTTATTAGTCTGATATGATATAGCTTTACATTAGTGGGGCTTTTCTTGTTTTATGTTCAGTTTTGTTACCCATATGATAGCTGTGTGGTGTGTAATAAAATTTGTTAGCAAACACAAACTGATTCTTGGTTTGACTGTAGCCATATGACCAAATAACTTTTTTATCGTAACTTTTCAGGCATCCGTGAGAAATTTTGCTCTTTGGCTTGTAGGAAGCAGATGGCTAGATTTTGTTGCGTTTCTTGTTACGTGTTATTTTAGTAGCTCTGTTTCTAGAGTTCTCAGATCGTTAGAATCCATATTTTTGTATGAGAGATGTGTTGTATATTCCCTTATTCCATGTAAAAAGAAACTTGGCATACGAAGACTACAACACTTACACTATTTCCTCTTCAAGGTGTGAGTTGCAGAGGTGTTGTACTTCTGGCTATGGGGTAAATTGGAAATAAAGATATACAGGGTGATTAGGCTCCGTTCAATAATTTAATCGCCAGATATTGCTTTGGTCAGTAATTTAATCTCCATATATTGCTCTGAACTTAAATTAGGGAACTCTGTCTCATCATACTAGATATAGACCTTACCTCTAGATCTCCATGTACAAAGTAAAACGATGGACTTCCCAGTGTGTTAACAGTAATGATTATAGATTTAAAATTGTCACACATGAATGTAGAGAGCATAAAAACTGAATTTTTCTTGTGTTTTCCATTACTTGCACAGCTGGGTTATGGGCTACTTTTAGGGGATGGTCAATCACTGGTGCATGTATTGATCACAGTTAATTATTGGCCTGGACACGATTCACTCTAGGATGATTTATTTCTGTTAGAATTATCCAAGCTCTGACCTTTTTGGTCTACTGCCAGAAAATGTGCTGCATCCATCAGCAGTCAGGAGAAAGAATATTGGTCAGGGAGCTGGTATTCTGCTTATAGTAAGTTATTCCTGCAAAACTTACAAGATCAAAATGAGGTTTGACAGTGCATGACAGAAGCAGTGTTGTAATGAATTGTAATAGACTGGGGAAGCTGTCATTGGTAACTCTATGCAGAACCACTGGATTGAGATTAGTCATCCTTTTCATTGACCGTGCAATTGATATAGTCTTTTTGTAATCTTCAGGAGTTCTTTTTACATTTGACTCTTACAGTTGTAAACTTGTGCCTTCTGCTGGCACATGCCAACATTGCAGTCCTTGAGAATACACCTAGCCCCTGCACCTACTGTTTTTTTCTGCCACAGGCACACTTTAGATATTTGTCACACAAAGTTCCTGTGTTCCATGCCTAGAAGGAACAAGTCAGTCTTGTTCATGTGTTACGTAGATTGTGAGCCAGAGAAACCAAATCAGCATAGCCTTTACTCAAGGAGAAAGGGCAATATGTAAAATGCTGCTGTAATTCCTGGTGATTCAACTCTGCCACCTGGAGGAACAGGAAGAAGAAAATCCAGGCCTACCATGTGTCTTACACATTCACGTTGCAGCGAGCAGCAGTAGGGTCTTTTGGGTGATCCTATGCCAGAGTACTCTGAAAAGGTGGAGAATATAAAGGGAAAACATCGGTCACACCATGCTGGAGGTAACTTCATCCATGTTTGGCTTCACAAGACCCATATATTGTCTGGTTCTCATTCATTCTGAAGGAGTAGAGGTCACTCTGAAGCAAAACAGAAATGAAAATTCACTAAGTGTATGTGTTTAACTCTGTCTCCTGCAGGAGTATGGTCCTCAGCAGAACTGCTGTGCATCTTGTAAGCGTATGCCTGTCTTTGTAGTCTTCCTAACTCCTGAATGATTACACTTGTCAGTGTTTTCAAAGTCTAATTTCTGAAGTTCTGATTGAGATGCATTTATTAAAATAAGATAGCAAAGTGGCATTTACAGGCTGACAAGATTTGCTAAGCATGTGTTATAAAATGGTCAGCATGTGGTGTACAGTGCTGGAGTTAAGCAGTGTTTCCAAGAAGCTGTGAAGAATACAAGTTTTTTTTTTACATTCTTACATTAACAGTTCAAAAATAGTATGTGATACTGTCAAGTTGAAGGTAGTGTATGCAAGCGAAAATGCGATTTGAAAATTATATTCCCCATATGAAGACACTCTGAAATATGTGCTTTGTTTTGTTAGAGCAGTTATGACTGTTAACCATATTTCCGTAACTGCCTTAATTTCATTAGAGCTGTGTGACCTGGGTGAACATTTGACACTATCTCATTCAAAACTTATGGCACACAGTGTCACCACTTATATCTGACGTATAACCTGAATGGTTTTATAGAGTAATATTGTTTTGAAATTATGAGAAAATATGTGCATAATTTTCATAGATTATACCACAGAACAGCAGTATGCTACATTCTGTTGTACACTACTGGAAAAATGTAAAACAGGTTAACAATTTTCACAGTGAGAAATTGAATCTTAACACTCCTAGAGATGTAACCATTAGTAATTTTTGTCAAATATTTTTTTTTTTTTTATAAATCGGCAAAATAAAATCAGCATCTACAAACTGATATTAATGCCAGTGTGCAACCAAATGTTTTTCAAAGAACTTTCATATTTTACATTTCTTGTAACTTGCTTTACAATCTATTACAAATCTTGTGAAGTAGAGGATTTTGGAGAAAAAGTTTCTGGAAGTAAGTGGTTTCCTGGCTTAGATTTATGGAAACCAGGGGGATTAATTGACCTTCTGTTTAGGATTAAATGAGTTTAGAAAATCAAGCAAACTTGGTTGGGAAAATAACTTAAATGCTCAAATTTAAGTGCTTTTGTTCTAAACAAGGTATAAAACAGAACTTCATCAGATAAATTCAATTAAATAAAAGACTACTTCTAAAATGATCAACTTACATAATTTGACACCATATATACAATCACAAACTTCGTGTAACATTGCAGCGGTTTCAGTTTTGGTAATCAACGATGTAGATTTATATCAAGCAGCTTGTATGCTGAGAATTTGTACACTGGAGCTACTGAAAGATAACTTGTGAAACAGCTAACATAGTTTTTATATCGTACACATCGCCTATCTTGTGATGCATTTTACAGAGGCAAAAAACTGTCTCAGTTTAAAAGACAGAATAGCAGAACACATTAGGGCAGTTAAAAATTATGATAAGAATACCCAGGAATGACACAGTCAGCAAAGACCTGAACTTGTCTGGCAAATGAGGTTTAATGTATGTAAGATTCCTAGTTTAAATGACATAAGTCAAACTTTTTTTTTTTTTTTTACCTAAAATCACTGCAATATTTAAGTTGATGAGTGAATAGATTGTGTCACATGATTTAAATTGATCTTTTAATAAGTATTATGTTATTTTATTCAGTTTGTTTGATCTGTTTTATGCATCACGTAGAACAAATATGCTTACATTTTGAATATTAAAGTGATTTATTTTATGGTAAAGCATGTTTACTTCAGATCTAAATTAAAAATAAAAAATAATCTTATCTATTCTTTTCAACTATCAGGACTACACCACATGTCTTACTCATCTTCCTCCTCCTTTGGGAAAAGCCTTTTCAAACTGCAGATGTTCTGTAGTCCTGTCTCACCTTCATTCTTACATATGGGTTCAAAGCCAATCCTCTGCTCCAACTCGGCCTGTTTACAAGCAGGAAGTCTTCTAGTTGGCTCGTGGTTAGGTAGGTTATCCCATGGTGCACCAGTACAATCACCAGATCTTGTTTGCCGCGTTGACGAGTTCGGTTATGCTTCTCTTTGGCTCTGGCTAAGTGTTGCATTTACTTAAACTTTTTCTAAAATTTTTTGGGATTGTTTAGTTTAAAATAGAAAAATTGTTACGGTATTATTGTTAAGTCAGCGTAGTTGCTATTAGTATAGTAAGTTTTTGACTTTAGTCATTTGGTGCAATCTTTGGCCTTTTTGACTTAGTATTGGTATCCTGTGTGCTGGTTTTTGTGTCTTCATAGACTTAGTATTTGTAGGTGCCTGTGTGTTGTTAGTAGGCTAGTCAAGTTTTGGCAGTTTCCCGCTTGTTGAATTGTTATTGTTAACAGAACTACGTTCTGTTTCTTGGTCATAAGCCTAAGTTTTTGCGGATTCCCGCTTGTTTCATTGATTACTGTTGTTAACAGAACTAGGTTCTCTTTTCCGTGTTAATATTACTGTTCGAGTGTGTGAAATTCTCTACTTACTGTAACTTTCTAGGTCTGTTTTAGTTAGAAGACCTAGATGTTCTTTGTGTTTCACTGTTGCAGTCATCACATTTGGGTTATCTGCTTGCAGTAGACCTCAGTCGGCCTGATTATCAGAGTCTTGGGTCCTGCGTCGGTTGCTGTCTCATCTTCCATGACGTCAGGTAGTCAGGGGTATAAAGCATGCAGCCAATGCCATTACACCAGTCTTTCTTGCCATGCGGTGCCTGAAGCAGAAGCAGTTCGCAAATGCCAGTCGGCCAACTCCTGAAGTTTTCGTTTTTGAATTTCAGAACCGAAGTCTTCAATTAAAGCTAAGTACCCCATTGAGGAAACTTTTTCTTGCTCTAAACCGATGTCAGTAGAAGTCAGTAATTGTATTTCTTGTGGAAAGCAAATACCTCATAAAGATTTTCATTCGTACTGTATTCCTTGCCTAGGCCCTGACCATCGACTTATTTCGCTGTCAGTTTTGTGCCTTATTTAAGCAATGAACTATTCGACGTTGGTATATTTACGCTTCTAAATATTTTGGTACTCTGTTCAAATACCCAGATATGGCTTCGGTAAGCCATCAGACTACCAACATTCCGAAAAAATGCAAAGATAAAGACAGTTTCAGACCACAAATGTCCAAAGGTGCCGACGGCGCTTCTCCTAAGCTAGTCGCCAGTTCGCTGGTACTCAGTGAGTCTCTTTCGCAGCCCCTGATGCCCGCTACTTCAGATTTGCAGGCCGCTATTGAGACCCATTCGGAGTCCGATATACCGCGAGATGCTTCAGCTGTGGAACCTGCGGATGTCTCTACCTTGGATGGGTCCGGAGCCGCTGTGCAGGCACCGGCTTCTGAGGGTGTATTCAGGCCTACTGACTTGCGTATTAAACAGACGCCATCTTTTTCTTCAAGGCCTAAAACTCGATCCATACCTAGAAAACCAATGCCCAGACCGCATGGTCAGGCCTCTATGCCTAAAAAACAAATGATAAGAATGGCTGAAGACCTTATTACTTTAATCAGGGGAAGCCAGCCTTCCCCCTCTAAAAGACCTAGGACAGAATTTTCTTATAATTCTTCTGATCAGGTTTCTGAAATTTCTGTTTCCTCTGATCGACCAGGATTTACCCTTATCTACCTATGAGGATTCTGATGCAGAGGACTCTATTCCTTCTGCTTCCCCTCCAGAGGATTTCTCTTTTGGTGAAACCTTGCATACTCTTAGGGAGCATTTCCGCTGGGAAAACCAGGATTACTCTGATTCTAAAAAGAGGCTTAAGGATTTCTTTCTCCTGCCCCAACACAGGCCTTTAGCTATTCCCCCTGTACTGGACATTGTTGATGATGCCTTTTTGGAATCTGGCTTGACCCCTGACTTCTTACCTCCTGGTCCCAGAAAACCAGATAGATATTACAGGGTTCCTGACTCTCACAAGTTCCTCTTTAAAAATCCTACTGCGGATCCTGAGACCATTTTACAGGGACCCAAGGGCATTAAGGCTACTACTGCCAAAAATCCTACCCCCCCCGATAGAGATTCCAGGGTGCTGGATAGATTGGGTAAGAAGGTATACACTTCTGAAACTTTGGCCATTAGGGCCTTAAACTGCCAGTTTCAGCAGCATATTATTGGATTTCTTAAACAGAAAATGATGTTGATTCCTGACTGTGCTGAAAATAAAGATTTACAGGATTTAATGCATTCTGCTGAACAAGTTGGAAAGCATACTTTGCAATGTGGTTTTGATTCACTAGAGGCATCTTGCAGGGCTGCTGTAACTGGGTCTGTACTTAGAAGGCATGCTTGGCTTAAGGAGCAATCTTTGCCAGATCATGTTAAAGCTAAATTGCTGGATGCACCCTTAAACCAGGACCACCTGTTTGGCAACAAAGCAGAAGAAGTACTTAAAAAGATAGAGGAAAAAGCTAAATCTATGCAAACTGTTAAAGATTTCCTGTAAGTACAGCCTCCCAGATTTAGTAGGCATTGACCGTCTAAGAATTGGTCCTTTCCTGCCTTTTCCAGGCCTTCTCAGTCCAAACCCAGAACCAGCAGAACACCCAGGCTTCAATCCCAAGGTACGCACAGGACTAAGCAGTGGGGGGCTCCCACTTCCAAAGCAGGGAGTAGTAAGACCCCCCCCCATGGTAAACTGTCTCAATGACTTAACTTTAAAACTTCCAAGCCCTCCTCAAGTGACTGCTCCTTTAGGGGGAAAGATTGCTCTGCAGGCAAAAAATTGGGACCTCATTAGCCAGGACAAATGGGTTTTAAATATAGTTTCCCAAGGATACAGATTCCACTTCCACACTTTACCAACCCCAAACGGTTGGCCAGCTCTATCCCCAAATCAGTGGGCAGAGGTTCAAAGGCAAGTTCTTTCTCTCTTAAGTACCAGGGCTATTCAAACTGTCCCAGAAGAGGAAAGGGGAGAAGGATTCTACTCAAGACTTTTCCTGGTGCCCAGAAAAGACTACTCCTGGTGTCCTATCCTGGACCTTTCTATCCTAAACACATTTTTGGTGATCCCAAAATTCAAGATGCTAACTCAGTTGCTTCCTATGCTAGGCAAGGATGTCTGGTTGGCAACACTGGATTTAAAGGAAGCCTACCTGCACATCCCAATCAGGGAATCTTGCAGAAGATACCTACGCTTCAAAGCAGGCTTCATGCACTGTCAGTTCTCTGCACTGCCCTTTGGCTTATCTAGTACGCCCAAGGTATTCACAAAGTGCCTAGCTCCAGTCATTGCATTTTGCAGGCAAAGAAATATTCAAATATACCCATACCTGGACGATTGTCTAATTCAGGCAGAAAGCCAGGATATACTATTGAATCATCTGGCGTTTGTACAAAAACTGCTAACTTCTCTGGGGTACACCATAAACGAAAATAAATCACATCTTGTATCCTGTCAACAAATTGTATTCCTGGGAGCAAGCTTGAACACAACTTCCCAGATGGCTTTCCTCACGCCAGAGAAACAAGTTCATTTGACAGCCTACTTCAAACTAATGGCCACAAAGACCCTGCTATCTGCAAGACAAGTACTACAAGCCTTGGAGTTTATGGCCTCCTGCATTCTCCTAATTCCATATGCAAGACTGCATATGAGGAAACTACAATGGTATCTAAAAAGCCTACGGTGTCAACATTCTCAGGATCTAGAAGCAATGATTCCTATAATTCCTTGCCTACAGATAGTTCCTTTGGTGGGCAGAGGCCTGCCACCAAAACAAGGGACTGCCTTTCAGTCTATCCCCTACTGCCCAATCCCTAACGACAGACGCATCAGACTATGCATGGGGGGGTTCACTTGGCAGGGAAGTGCATTCAGGGCAAATGGAACCAAAGTCAAATGCACCTGCAGATCATTCAAAAAGAAATGTTAGCTGTACAGAATGCTGTGATAGCCTTCCAAGGACCACATTCTTCCAGAACAACTAATGGCAAAGATGGACAACACCACTGTTATGTGGTACATAAACAAGCAGGGGGAACTCACTCATACCCTCTCTGCAGACTAGCCATGGCTCTGTGGAATACAGCCTTAAGCTACCAAGTGCACCTACAGGCTCAATTCCTGCCAGAAGAGCTAAATACACTGGCAGACGAACTAAGCAGAAATCTCATGGACCCACATGAGTGGAAAGTGGAAAAGACTTTCAACATATTGATAAACAAATGGGGGAACCCAGAGATAGACCTGTTTGCCTCCCCCCAGAACTACCAATTGGACAAATTCTGCACAGGTACTCCCCACAAACAAGCTTGGAAAGTAGATGCCCTGTCTTTCAACTGGAAAAACCTATCAGTTTATGCCTTTCCTCCTCTGCCTCTCCTCTCCAAGGTACTACTAAAGATCAAACAGGACAAACAAAGGACAATTCTGATTGCACCAGACTGGCCACACGAACACTGGTACCCCTCTTGTGCAGTGTGCCGCTGCTGGCACCATGGCACCTGCCTCAGACCCGTACCCTGCTGTCCCAGCAGGAGGGTCAGATTCTGCACCCTCAGCTTCAAACCCTGAACCTGGCAGCCTGGCTAATTACCTGATATCTCCGTTACCATCCCTCAGTAAGCAAGTGTTGGATGTCATTCTGGAGGCAAGGAGACCTAGTACTAGAAAATCTTATGTTGAAAAATGGAAAATATTATTTTCATGGAACCAAACTCGGGGGATGGGCACAGCAGTACCCAATTTACCTCCAATTTTTCAATACTTAACTTCACAAGGGCCTTTCCTTTTCCTCCATCAAAATTCATGCCTCAGCCATTTCAGCTCATTACAACACAGAACCACCCCTCTTTTCTCATCCACTGCTCAAGCAGTTCCTCAGAGGGGCCAAAAACTTAAGACCACCCAGGAGAGCCACAACTCCAGCTTGGGACCTTAACTTTGTATTTGAAAAACTCACTCTACCTCCTTTTGAGCCAGCTCCAAAGGCAGAGCTGAAATTCCTTTCTTGGAAAACAGCCTACCTTTTAGCCATCACTTCAGCAAGAAGGGTGTCTGAATTACAGGCCCTTATGGCAGTGGAGCCTTTCATCATCTTTCATGTGGACAGGGTGTCCCTCAGGACCAAGGTGGTATCCAGTGTGGCTCTTAATCAGTCCATTCATTTGCCAACCTTCTTTTCTAATCCACAGAACAAAGGGGAATGTATACTGCACTCCTTAGATGTGCACAGACAACTTAGTTTTACTTGGACAGGACTAAACCTATCAGGAAATCTGAACAGCTGCTGGTTGCATTTGCTGCAGAGGGGAAGGCCATTTCAAAGCAAACCATTTCTAAATGGATAGGCCATTGCATTCATTTCTGCTATAAGCATCATGGAAAACCTACCCCACAGGGGATAACACCACATTCAAATAGGGCTGCATCTACCTCCACAGTCTCTCAGAGGTGTCCCTACCAAGGACATCCTAGAAGCTGCTACCTGGAGTTCTGTACATACTTTCACCAAGCATTACCATTTGCCAATTTTCTCTAAATCCATAGCTGGCTTTGCCACTGCAGTCTTGCAGGGCCTTATAACTGGTCCTAATGCTATCTAATTTCCTCCTTCCATCCTTAGCTTTGGGAATCTACCCAAATGTGGTGACTGCAACAGTGAAACACGAAGAACATAGTACAGTTGTGTACACTTACCATAAATGTAGATGTTCGAGTGTATTCACTGTTGCAGTCCTGGTTACCCTCCCTCCAGCCCCCTGACTTCTTTTTTACTATGCTTAAAGGTTTTTGGTGTATTTGCTTTTTTGTTGGCGGTGTAACCTTGTATGTATATGTATTTGTATATGTATATATGTGTATATATATATATATATATATATATATATATATATATATATATATATATATATATATATATAAAATATGCTTACTGCGGTGGTGGTGCTGCGGTAGCGTTGTCGCCTCATAGCAAGACGTTGTCCCGTTCGATTCTCAGCTAGAGTGTCTTCTGTGTGGAGGCATACGTGAATGGGGCGTGTCTTCATTGAAGGTTGTGCGTCAGGGCTGGTAACCCTGTACATAAAAATCCACTACCAATCATTAGCGGACCGGAGTTCCGCTGTGGTGACCCCTAACCAGGAAAAGCCAAAAGACAAAAAAAAAAAAATATATATATATATATATATATATATATATATATATATATATATATATATATAATTGCTTCCCGTTATGGGGGCACCTGACATCTGGGGCAAGAAAAAACTGATGTAATGGCGTCCGCTGCATGCTTTATACACCTGACGTCATGGAAGATGAGACAGCAACCGACGCAGGACCCAAGACTTTGATAATCGGGCCAACCCAGGGCTACTGCAAGCAGATAACCCAAATGTGATGACTGCAACGGTGAATACACTCTAACATTTACATTTATAATAAGTGTACACAACTGTACTTTTCTCCATTTCCCTTTCTGCCTGGGCTAGGCCCGTTTAAGTTAGAGGACCTAGTCCTCCTCCTGTGTGAGTGTGTGAGAGTACTCATCTGTGTGAGTTTGTCTAAAAAGAGTAAGGATCACGAGCCATCTGGCTTTAAGAAATATGTTAAATGCTCACATATGTCCATAATGGATGGCCACGGTAACTGCATTCTTTGGGAGCCATCCATTTACAGGAGACATGTTTATTTTGCCACTCTTTCAGTCCTAGGGTCTTGCAAGAGAGGAAAAACAAGCTCATCCTAAAAGGTCTTCTTAAACCTTCCTTTGAGGAAGATCTGTCTAGCTCTTCCTCCTCTTCCAAATCTCCAAAGGGAAAATCTACGTCCTCTAAGAGGCCTTCCCCGGCACCTGATGGTGTCTTGGAGCCACCTCTTAAAATCACCAAATCAGACAAGTCCACTGTCTTATCGGCTCCACAGAGTTCGATGCCGACTGAGAGCAGTACGGTGATTACAGGGTCGGTTCCAAGTATTTCAGAACCGACCACCGAGACCATTTCACAGAGCCGGTCTATGGATCCTCTGCCAGTCTCCCCTATATTGAAATCTCCGATACTTCAGAGATCCCGCTCTCCTACTCTGTCATCCAGGTCTTCCAGGAGTTTATCGGAAGAAGATGTGGAGAGGGTAGTGCTGAGACTGTTGAAGTCATCTGCTTTGCCTAAATTGCTGTTAGCTCTGACCCAGTCAGTTTCGGTGCCACTTGAGTCCATTTAGCCTTCTTCGATCATTCCTGCTCCAAGCCATGCTGGTCTTTCGGAGCCAGAGTGTTTGGTACCACTGGTGTAACCTTTGGCTCCAGCTCCCCCTGTGGCTGTTTTGGAGCAGAGTTCTGCTCTGACACTCTCGGCGCCGTCTTTTGTGTCTAGGGGCTGAAGCTCCCAGGTCGACACCGACAGGGATGGTTGGAATCAAACTTCTTCGGTTCTGAGTCTTTCTCTCGGCACGTCGGCGAGGATGAGTTCAGACCCTGTGTCTGTCTCAGAGCCAACGGTATCCACGGTCTCTTCGAAGCCAGGGAGGTCTTCGGAACCGGAGAGGTCGGCATTCGAGATGAGGAGTGTGTTGTCCCGATCGTCAGCTCCTACCAGAGGTACCGACACTCTTCCCCCTAAAGCACCTACTTCTGTCTTAGCTCCTACTCCCTCCGTGGACAGCAGAGACCCTCAGCTTCAGGTGGCTGCCACTCTTCCGAGACCTCCCCGGAATATCCTTCTGAGGAGCCCCCATGGAAGAGAACATGTAAGAGGAAGCATGTAGACTCCCAGATGAGTCTCTGACCTCTGACACTGACCTTGAGGAGTCAGAAGGGTCCCCCAAGTCGTCCTCTGATGATGTCTTCTTCGTAGACATCCTGGAAATCTTTAAACAGAGGTGTGGCTGGCCCACTGTCACCCCTTCTGATGAGGAGTCGGTGTACCTGAAGGCTTTTGGGTCTCAAACTTCAGCCTCTTGGGTGTCTCCAACCTTCGAACTGATGGAGCTAGCTAGTCGAAAGGTGTGGAATACTCCTGATGCCATGGAGCCAGTACCTAGGAGACCGAATATGTTTCTTTCTGCCCCTCCAGAAAAAGATTTTTTGTCTAAAGGTGTTCCCATAGATGCCATGGTGGTAGCGGCGGCCACTAAGAAGGAGCTAGCTGGAACTTCTGTTCATCTGCTGAATAAGGAGTCTCGAATGATGGACAGATATGGGAAGCATATCTTTTCTTCAGCGGCATTTACTCTTAGATCGCTGATCTACATTACTCACTTCACGGAACTTCAGAGAGATCTTAAAGAGTTAAGAGATTCTCTACAAGGTACATGTACTGAGGGAGTCCCTGACAACGTTTTTGCCCAGTTGTCCACCTTGAACTCTATCGTCAACTCTTCCATGCAGCTTATTTCGTATGCAGCCAGTGGAGTGAGTAGAGCAGCGGGTTCAGGAATTTCCCTAAGGCGTCATTCCTGGATGGGTTTGTGTAACTTTGTGGAACTGTTCAAGTCTACCTTTACCAACGCCCCCCTAGACGGTTCCTCATTGTTTGGACCCAAGGTAAAGGACAGTCTCACCCAGTGCAAACAAGAAGGAAAAACACTCTCTGTCGTGGGAGTATGTTTTACTGTTCCCTCTAGTCCATACCGTAAGGGCCAGAGGGGCGGTAGGATGTGGTTCAAGAAGTCCCAGAGGTTTTTCCAGGGTGCACAGGGTGACTCCTCCTTCAGAGACAGAGGAGGAGGAGGAAGAAATGGTAGACATCGCCCTAGAGGCAGGGGCAGTCCGCAAAACCAGGGAGGTCGTGATTCCTTTCGGGGCCGGCCTTAACAGCACTCCCGATGTGAGGCCCGACGGTGCTTCTCTGTGGCCGCATTTCTTTGTATCCAGAAGCCTGGCTGGGTATCACTCAAGACAACTGGGTCTCCTGTATGCTTTTTCTCCCTTTCCTCTCATACCAGAGGTCATTTCATACCCTTTTCTCTTCCACCTTTTGTTTCCAAGAGGATCCCAGATGTTCCACCCAATTACAGGGATCAGGCAACTGTGGAGGTCCACAAGTTGCTGTCAAAAAGAGTCATTCAAAACTGTCCCAGCAGACCAAATAGGATCTGGAACTTACTCCAGATTCTTTTTTTAGTGCCAAAACGTACAGGGGACAGGAGGCCCATTCTGGACCTCAGCAGATTGAACAAATCAGTAAAGAAGGACAAGTTCCGGATGGTGACACTGCAGTCTATACTCCCGTTGTTAGGGAAGGACAAATTGGATGTGCTCAATAGATCTCCAAGATGCCTACTACCACATAAAAATGGAGACAGGGCATCGAGGAGTCATCTCCGCTTTCGGCTGGGAGCCAGTCACTACCAGTTCTGTGCTCTGCCCTTTGGTCACTCCACAGCCCCCAGGGTGTTCACCAAATGTATGGCAGTAGTGACAGCTCATCTGAGACGTCGAGGATTCCAGGTGTTTGTGTATCTGGATGACTGGTTTTTGACCACCCCCACCAGGCATCTACTTCTTCAGACCAGGGACACTATGATTCAGCTTTGTGCCCAGCTGGGAATTTCTATAAATTGGGAAAAATCTGCCTTATTGTCCTCTCAATCTGTGATTTTTATAAGTGCAGATAGACACAGTAGACATGTTGGCTCATCTTCCTGTCGAAAGGACACAGAATCTGTTTTTTCAAATTCAGCGTCTTCTCCCCTTACGAAAGGTCAAAGCCAAGATTATTCTGCAACTTCTAGGGACCATGGCTGCCACCATATTACTAGTGCCACTAGCCAGGCTACATATGAGGATTCTTCAGTGGCTCCTGTCGTCCCAATGGTCCTTTCGGCACCTACCATTATCTCATCACATTCTGCTGACAGAATCTTGCAAGAAGGACCTCCTTTGGTGGACACTACCCAATCAGCTAACCATGGGCACTTCATTTGTTCCTCACCAACCTGTTGCCACTATGACCATGGATGCCTCACAGATAGGGTGGGGGAGCATTATCTCGGCAGGGCTGTCCAGGGCACATGGCAAGATCAAAAGGCTGACCTGCATATCACCGTTCTTGAGATGAAGGCAGTGTTCCTGGCATTGCAAGCACTCCACAACCTTCTGCCTCTGGGGACTATTGCAATACAATCAGACAACATGTCGGTAGTATGGTATATCAACAAACAGGGCAGAACCAAATCTTACCCACTTTGTCGAGAGGCCATGCAAGTTTGGAAATGAGCGATATCTTCCCAGTGTTTTCTGGTGGCAACTCGCATTCCAGGGATAACCAACATGATAGCCGAAAACCTCAGCAGGGCAATCCTGATGCCTCAAGAGTGGTCTCTGAAACAGGAAACAGATTTTCCACAGATGGGGGCAGCCATGCTGCGACATCTTTGCCAGTCCAATCAATGCCAAATGCAGCAGCTACTTCTCCCTCACCCCCCCCCCCACCGGGGGAGTCCCAGAGAGACGCACTTGTTCATGATTGGCTCCTGTGTCTCCTGTATGCTTTTCCTCCCTTTCCTCTCATTCCCAAGGTTATTCAGAAAGTAAAACAGCTGGGAAGTGAACTTATCCTCATTGCTCCTTCCTGGCCTTGTCAGATTTGATTCCCCTTTCTCAGGCCTCTTCTCCTAGACGATCCTTGGAGTCTGGACCTAGCTCCAGACCTGTTGACTCACATGTCAGGTTTGCTTCATCCCTCCTTACACATAGGTTCATAGGTTGGTACTAGGCTATCAGCCCTAGGGCCTATACAAGCCTAGCCATAACAATTTCCTGGCTATTTCTTCCCACATTATTTACTTTCCTGGACCCCTGTCTAGCAGGGCGACTGACGTGATCCCTGGGGTGAATTTCCTTTCTCCCATCCAATCGTCAAGGTTCCTCTTGAAGAGGTCCAAAGAGGCACTCTGCTTGACATGTATGGGCAATCTATTCCAGAGTCTGGGGAGTCTCTGGGTCAGGAACCTATCCCTCCAGCATGTTTTGTTTATTGTGATGACAAGGTTTAGATCCCTGGAGCGTGTAGCTCTGAGGGATTGGGATTTCTTTAAGTGTAGCATGTCCAACAGCTCTGGGTTTGACATGGCCTTGTATGTTAAGAAGAGATCGCCTCTGAGTAGACGATATGCGACAGAGTATAGCTGGAGTTTTTTAAGGCGGTCAGCGTAGGGCATCTGCTTTAGGCCTGTGATTCTTTTAGTGAGGTATTTCTGAGGCCTTTCCAATTTGACAGCATGGCTGCTCCAGTTCCATCCCTAGTCAGGCTTCACGACTTCTCACCCTCTGTGACTCATAAACCTTCCACTAGGAGACTGTATTCCAGTAAATGGAGAAGATTCTCTATCTAGGCGGAGAAAATGAATGTTGACCCTTACACTGCCTCCATTCCAGTGGTTTTGGAATTCCTGTCTGAGCTTTTTCACCAATGATCTGCGGCTGCCACTATCAGAGTTCAATTGGCAGTGATTTCAAATTTTCGTCTAGGTTTTCCAGATTTTAATCTGATGTCACATAAACTGTGCAAATTTTTTCTTAAAGGTGCCTCTTTAAGACCCCCCCTTTCAAGAACCTGTTGCCTCATGTGATTTAAATTTTGTGTTATCCAAATTAACTTCTCCACCCTTTGAGCCTTCTCATTCATCCTCTTTGAAATTCCTGTCTTGGAAGACATTGTTTCTGGTGGCTATCACGTTGGCCAGACTGGTGTCAGAGTTGCAAGCATTGTCTGTAAAACCCCATTATCTGATTTTTCACAAAGACAGGGTGTCCCCTCGTACTAATCCCTCTTTTGTCCCCAAGGTCTGTTCCCATGCACCTTGAATCAATCCATAGAACTTCCGGTGTTCTTTCCAAATCATTCCAACGCAGCTGAATACAGGTTTCACCAGCTGGATGTCCATAGACAAATTACGTTTTTATTTGCACCAGTCTAAGGAAATCAGATCAATTATTCATTTCCATCTACGAATCCTGGTCAGGTTTACCAGTTTCCAAAGTAACACTCTCTAATTGGATTTCTAGCTGTATAGCTTATGTTTACAATTCTGAGGGTAGTCCTTTACCCTTTAAAATCAAGGCTCATTCTACCAGATCTCAGTCTACCTCTGCAGCCTTTCAAGCCAGGGTCCCACTTGATAATATTTGTGCAGCAGCTATGTGGGCTACCCCTCACACTTTTTATTACTCATTACAAATTGGATTTAACCTCCAGGGGTAGAGCATCATTTGGTTCCACGGTACTCAGGAGTATTTTTCCTTGAGCCACCCAAGAATAAGGCACTAGGGACACTGTCCCATATGTAAAAATGAAGGTAGGACTACAGAACATAAAGAAGTTATGTACTCACCATAACGAATCCACCCTCCTACCACCAGCCTGGAAGTACCTGGAGACAGGAAAAAAAAACAAAAAACATTATTATCCTTTTTTATGGAGACCTTTTAGTATTGGCTTCTTTGGTATTTTTGTTATTATCTCTCCTAATTAGCAGCAAACAAGATCTGGGGATTTTACTGGTGCACCATGGGATACCTACCTAGCCACGAGCCAACTAGAAGACTTCCAGCTTGTAAATAGGCAGAGTCTGAGCCAAGGATTGGCTCTGAACCCATATGTAAGAATGAAGGGTGAGATGGACTACAAACATGGAATGTTATGGTGAGTACATAACTTCTTTTTTATTCCTGTGGTTCTTGGTTACATTTATTTATTGAAGGATTTACATATTTTGCACTCTCTTGAGGTATTGGAGACCAAATGTATCACACGCAATATGTGCCTGTCCATAGAAGAAATCTTACAAATATAGCTTTCACAGTCTTTGAAACTGGAATTACAGTCTGTAGATCAATGTGTGTGTATGTACCTTTAAGAAGCTATCCAAGGGCTTGCAGAAGTGTAAAAATACTGAGCACGTGCAAGCTAGACTGCCATTTTGTATCAAGCTGTTGAGATGCAAGCATGTATGTCTGTAAGGTCTGTCTGTTAATCAGTTTGTTTATATTTTATGATGCTGCTTTCCATCCTGTTGTGTTTCTGTATATTAAAGCATATAAATGTAATACCCCGCCTGCCTTGTCTTCTGTGTTAGAGAGGGACTAGCGACATGGTGTCAGAGGTGTTATGTGTAAAATGACATGGTGGCAGAATGGGATCCAGATTCTTCAGTTCGAGAGGCACCTGGTTGGTATTGGAGGAATATTGTTTGTCTTTTTGGCTTTTCCCGGTTAGGGGTCACCACAGCGGAACTCCGGTCCGCTAATGATTGGCAGATTTTTTTTTTTTTATGGTGCCGAGTTGCCAGCCCAACACCCAACTACACCCATTCACGCATGTCTTTCGGAGGCCACTCGACCGCGGGGAGGACATGCAGACTCCACACAGAAGACACTCCAGCCGAGAATCGAACAGGAGAACCTCTTGCTGTGAGGCAACAATGTACCACCATTGAGGAATATACAGCAGTGAATTTCCCTACTGCATGTATAATTCGCAAAACAGGTCAGAAACTAATTTCAGATGCTAAAACTTGCTCAAAACTATTTCTTATTTGCAAAATATGAAACGAAGCATACAGAACACACTAAACAATATTTGAATAAACTGATATATCCGATATTGATAAAAATATTCGAATTACAATGGAAAATGTTTGAAATAAAGTCTGAATTGCATAAAATAATAAAATAAGAGGAAATGACTGCATTTTCGGTAAGCACGTATTTTTCATATTAATTAATAAAAAGAAAAAGAAAAGTAATCTCCTTGGTATCCCCGAAGTCTCAAAACAAACCACTAAACAAGTGTAGTGGGTCCAAAAACAAAACCGTGTAAGAAACCTCTCTGTGTGGAAGATTTTCAGTCCATATATCTCTAGCTAATCACTGTATATTAATCAGATCAGACAAAAGTAGTAGAAGTATCTAACTTCAACTCGTTTTAAGTAAAAAAAAAAAATAATAAAATAAAAATATATAATCGTACAGAATTACTAAGTATTCGAAAGTAATCCAAGCAAGCCAGGCAGTCTGTTTCCAGTAGAAAATCCTTTATTAAGTACACAGACAAGCGATCCAAGTAAAACAAAAATAGAGTAATAGTTTCCTCACAAGCTTTCTAAATATGTATAAATATGTATATATATGTATATATATATATATATATATATATATATATATATATATATATATATATGGTTCCACTTTAAATCATCGAATGTTCAGAACATCGATGTTCTGATCATCGAGACCAGAACATCAGTGTTCAGAACATCGAAGGTTTAAAGTGGAAGTGCTAGGTAGGTGACAATGTTGAACCGTGGGTGTGTATGCAGGGCAGCAAGGTGCCCTGCATGTTGTGTGTGTGTGTGCCATCTGAGTGTTGGCATTGCAGGTAGGGTACAGGAAATCTCTTTAGCGCTACCGCATATAGTGGTAAACAGGAGATTTCCCTTACCCCACTGTAGTGCGATCTCGGAGTTGGAATATTAAAGTAGGGGGGTGTGGGGGACACAGCCCCCCACATGGGGGTGCAGGGGCTTATAACATAGTTTGTGTAATTTATTTGGTGTTTGTGTGGTTCATTTTGAAACTTTGATGTTCTGAACATCGATGTTCTGGTCTCGATGATCAAAATGTCGATGTTCTGAACATTTGATGTTTCAAAATGAATCCATATATTTAGATATATATATATATATATATATATATATATATATATATATATCTATATATAAAAAACTTTTTATCAGGCAAGGTAGTGGTTTATGGTGCTGTAAAACAAGTGTTATTGGTCCACATGTTAAATTCACATCCCTTCCCCCATCAGTATGACAATCGAGCTGGTCCTGCCATACTTAGTAGCTGTCATAATAATATAACCCTTATGTACTTTAAATAAAATTTATAATGATGTGCTACCTCTTATTTAACCAGATTATTAAGTAGAATATTAAGTCTCTGATTTTATCCATGACCATATACTACATGGCTGGAAATATATCAACCTTAGTCCATTTGGCAGTCAAGAAATATATATATATGTATATATATATGTATATATATATATATATATATATATATATATATATATATATATATACACATATACACTTTGCATGTAAAAAATCAATTGTAAAAATCATATTCTATTTTCATAACCTATTGTTAACAAAGATCGCTTTTTGTCCTTGTAGACTTCTTCAGGTCTGTGTACAAGAACCCTAAAAACTATCTATAAAAATATATATAATTGTATAATTAGTATTGTTATTACACATGATTTTGAATAAAGTGGAAAAAAAGAGAACCAGAAAAAGAAAAAAAATTGAAAAAATGTTTGGTGATGCAAACAAAATATACACTATTTATTTCCAGTTTGATGACCGGGGAGGTCCACTGGACTCAGGGAGCCCATTTTCAGTGGACGCCCGGGGAGAAAAGCTCCGCATTACATAGTTTAGTTAAACATACAATCATAGTAAAGAAGACACAATCTTGCCCACATAGAATGCATCACATTCATTGCACTGTGCCCTGTAAATTACTTTTGTAGTGTTACCCCCTGCACTGGTCTTAATAGTTTTTACTGCCCTTATTTAAAGAAAATCATCACCTTGCTGTATAAATATACAAAATGTACAATTAGTTTGACATCTTAGTGTTTCTCTCATATGGTCTAGGTTTAAATTCAACAAAACTTCTAATGTTCCTGGCCTTCCTATAAACAAAGGATGGGGCTTCACCCAAGATGTTAATCAGAAAAGGGTTTCCTGTGACAGTGTCCCAGTTTTCTTCAATAACATTTTTGATACTGTGATAATCCAAAGTGTATGTCAGGATGCAGCTATTTTTGCATTTGTTATTCTCTGTGGAATTTCTTAACATTCTCCTACTGGGGAGGTTAAGTGAAGGTGTTTCAGTCCTTTTCAGCTCTATAGTGGGTTCCAGGATGTTTTTAACATTTGACTTTCATAGCCTCTCACTAGAAAATCATTCTCTAAGTTGTTCAGTTTTCTCAAAAATGGTTCCATCTCTGTGGTAATTCTAGCTAATCTATAGCCTTGGGACTTCACTACATTATACTTGGTTTTTGTAGGATGTAGACTTTTACTGTGCCCTTATTTAAAGAAAATCATTAAGACCAGTGCAGGGGGTGACTGTAACACTACAAAAGTAATTTACAGGGCACAGTGCAATGAATGTAATGCATTCTATGTGGGCAAGACTGTAAATAAACTCAAGCATAGGATTTCATGTCATCTGTCAGAAATCCACTCTGGATGTAAAAATAATGCACTAGCCAAACACCTTTCTCTTCATAAAAGACACACAGGTTTTAAGTTCCAGATCCTGGATCGCATAGACATGGGTGATCTTGAAGGAGACATCCTGAATATTCTGGAGAAACATGAACTCATGTGGCAATTAAAGCTGAACTGTCTTAGGAAGCCTGGACTAAACTACTACTGTTCAATTAAAAGTGCACTGGAACTTAGAAAATTGCCACATTGTTTACGTGACTAATTTTATTTTATTTTATTTTACCAGTTGGTTTTAAATACCATTTTAAATCGGTTGTAATTTAAGTGTATATTTTGTTTCCATCATCATACATTTTTTCTTATTATTTTTTTCTTTTTCTGGTTCTCTTTTTTCCACTTTATTCAAAATGATGTGTAATAACAATACTAACTAATTATACAATTATATTTATTTTTATAGATAGTTTTTAGAGTTCCTGTACACAGACCTGAAGAAGTTTAGAAGGACGAAAGCAATCATTGTTAACAGTAGGTTATGAAAATAGAATGATTTTTACAATTGATTTTTTACATGCAAAATGTATATGTATATATTTATATATATTTTTTGATTGCCAAATGGACTAAGGTTGATATATTTCCAGCCATGTAGTATATTGTCTTGGATAAAATCACAGACTTAATATTCTGCTTAATAATCTGGTTAAATAAGAGGGTACAGCATCATTATAAATTTTATTTAAAGTACATAAGGGTTATATTATTATGACAGCTACTAAGTAGGGCAGGACCAGCTCGAATGTCACACTGATGGGGGAAGGGATACCAATAGGGATGTACCAATAACACTTTGTTTTACAGCACAATAAACCACTCCCTTGCCAATTTTTTGTTTTACTTGGATCCCTTGTCTGTGTACTTAAAGGATTTTCGATGGAAACTGTCTGCCTGCCTTGCTTAGATTACTTTCGAATACTTAGTAATTATATGCAATTATATATTATTTATTTATTTATTTATTTTTTAACTTAAGATGAGTTTAATTTTGCTACTTCTGCTACTTTTGTCTGATCTGATTAATATACAGCGATTAACTAGAGATATATGGACTGAAAATCTTCCACACAGAGAAGTTTCTTACACTGTTTTGTTTTTGGACCCACTACACTTGTTTAGTGGGTTGTTTGAGACTTTGGGGATACCACGGAGATTACTTTTTTTTTTTTTTTTTGGTACTTTGGTCTTTGAGACCTAGGTTTTTGTTCTATCAAAGGATCCTCGAATTGGTATGGAATTCTAGCATTTTAAAACATGGATAATTACAAGCAAAAAGATTTATTAACTGCACCTATCTGGAATGATACTGAAGCAGATCAGATACAAACGGATACAGAAAATGGACAGGGAGGAATCAGCCCAGAAAATATGAATTCAGAGACTTTTTCTAAACTAGAAAAGCAACTGTAATGCATGCAGGGTCTCTACTGGGAACACATTTATTTACAACAAAGCATAGATAAGAGACTACCCAGGGAACTTGGATTAAGCAAAAGACCAATGTGGAAAAGTATGGATGATTCACTTTCTAAAGAATGGGAAGATATTTTAGAGGATGCCAGCTACAAATTTATGTATCTGCTAGTAAGGAGCAACCTTAGTGTGCAGAAAGCTACAAAGGCTGACATCACATCTTTAAAAACAACATTGGAAAATGAAAACCACAGTGACCTAGATGCTAAATTTGAGCTGCTTAAAGAAAGAGTGAAAGGATATGAGCAGTCCATTAAAGAAAGAAAGATTAATAAAATGAAACTAGATTAACTGGACAAAGATGATCCTACAACAACAGGAGAACCAACAACAGACAAGGTTTTAGTTATGACAGGGGATACAAGGGAAATTATAACCATGCCAGCAGACCTCAACGTGATTTTCCCAGGGGAGATCCTTGCACAAAACCAGACAGGGGCGCACAGTACAGGACCACCAGTAGGCTGCCCTCCCCAACATCTCATTCCCCACCATCCCAATCCCCTTTGGCTATCAACACTCCGCAGAACCCTTTGAAATCACAAAGGATCAGGACAGGAACATAAGCTACAGAGGCAACCAGAACTGACAGAGTTTTACAGGATGAATTACAGGACTACCAGGACAAGCACGACCACAGACAATCCAGCTACCAGGAGCAGCAGCACCTTCACAGAGACCAGTTTCTTCAGGAAGACCAATATCAACAGACATCAACCACCAGACCAATACCAAAGCCAGCACTAGTACCAGACTAAGAACGACTACCACCACCAGAGCCCCGGAGTTTTGTCCCTCTTACCAGGTTCCCCCCTACCACAGCAAGGAATACTACTACAACCCACCGAGATTCCAGAAAGCAGAGGAGGAATTTTACAGGTCTCCTACTCTTATCCATGGACCCCCAGGGAGACAGGAGAACCAAACCGTGGACAGCGGTGAGGGAAATACAATGCCTGGGCAATCCCAACTACAGCCCAGGTCCCAGGCTCAGATGGAGGAACCAGCCACAATAACAAGTACAATAACAACAGGTGCCACAATAACAGATGCTCCACTTATCTGGAACCACTCTGTTAAAGCACTGACTGAAGATGAAAAAGTGTGTTGTCTGAAGGACTTACTTTTGTACCAAGCTGCAGGAGTGAGGTTGCTCAGGTACTGATCGACCTTAAAATGTTTGTGAGGAAGCTCAGCTTAAGGGTACAGTTTTATGGCAAAAGTAATGACATTGTAAATAAGCCTATTGATGAAACTATAAAAAGGCCTTGCAGCTGTTGTCCACCACTACATCAAACATTAGCTGCTTTCGAAGTGAAATGTGAGATGGATGTCAGGAAACTCCTTAAAAAACCTCCTAAGAAAAAATTTTATAACTTAACACAGGGAGAAGGAAAAGCATTGCTTGAGCTAGGCAATGATAAATCCAGGCAATAAAGGAAGGCAGACAAGGGAGGAGGTATACTTGTGGCTGAAAACCACTAGCTACAACTAAAAGATAGAGAACAATGCTGGAGGGTAACAGATTTTATGAGTTATTTATCATGGATGACATAATTATGGAACACTAATCTCACCACATTATAGGAAGAAAAAACTATTACTGAAAATCTTTATAATTATTTATGGAGCCCATGCCCATGTTTACCTTAAGTTTTTGGAATACCTAAGCCACACACGAACAGAGAAGACCCACCGTATAGACCGGCGGTAGCAAGTGGAGGTTCCCTTACTGAAGCCACAGCCATTTACTTTGATTACTTGCTAAAACCTTTAGCAGAAAAGAATAATTCATACATAAGAGATTCAATGGATTTTTTAAGGAAAATAAAAAACATTACAGTGGAAACTGACAGTATTTTATTAGCTATTGATGTGGAATCCTTGTACAAAGTGCTCCCTCACAATTACTGTATAACAGCAGCTATTTATTTTTATTTATTTATTTATTTTACATTTGTTTACCGGGATAGTCCGACTGGATGCATGTCCATTTTCAGTGGAGGCCCAGGGAGAAAAGCTCCACATAGACAAACTTACACAGATTACACAGAAGTTGGCAAACAATTATAAAAACAAAGTGATTATATACAATAGGTTAGTAGTATTCCCTAGTAGGGTCTCACAATTCTCATGGACAGACAAAAGTAAGAGACATCAGATTGGAAGCAAAGCTTGGTGATGTAGTTACAAGTTATGATAATTGCAGAATATGCTTTTAGTTTATAACTTAATCAGGGTTGGTACATGGGCATAGCCAATTTACTTTGAGATACTGTTTGAGGTTTTTTTTTTTAAGAGATTTTTGGAGGATTGTAGGGTTATATAGTTTGGCAACGAATTCCAGGTTTTGCCAGTGAAGTTGGCAAACAGGGATTCACCAGCAGAGTTATTAGCTTTGTGGGTTTGGACCAGTAATTTATTGGCTGACCGTAGGGATCTTAGGTTGCTATATGGCTTAATAATATTTTTAAGTGAGGGAGTATCCTCAGGGTGGTACAACATTTTGTGCGCTATTAAGAGTTGATTGAATTGAATTAAGCTGGGCAGTTATAGCCACTCTAGTTGTTTAAGGTTCTGGCAGTGGTGGGTTCTATAGGTGGATCCATTGGTGAATCTGGCAGTATGATTGTAGCTATGGGACAGCTTACCTAGTTCGGATTTGTTGAGGTTTGAGAGTACAGGCGAGGCATATAAGAGTAGAGAGTAGGTGTGATCGCGCGATTGCAGTCCTGGCCAGTGGAGTTAAAAATGTCTCGTTTCTATATGGTGATCCAAGCTTCTTATTGATGGTCTATATGGTTTTGTTGAACTGTAGGTCAAATTTGAGATTGTCTATGATAACCCCTAACAGTTTGGTGTGATAATCTGGGGAAATAGTCGTACCATTGTTAGATGTGACAGAGAATGAAAGTGTGGTGGATCTACTAGTGGGAGAGAAGAGTAGAAGTTTAGTTTTATTGGGGTTCAGAAGTAGGCGTTGGTTGGTGCGCCAATTCTCGATGGTGTTAAATGTATTTTGGGTTAAGATTTCCAAGTTAGATGAGGAGGTGGCTGGGCAGATGAGAGTGGAATCATCTGCGTATTGAATGCAGGTGGCTTTAGGGATAGCAGTGTGGAGGTTGTTGATAAAAATAGAGAAGAGTAGTGGACCTAGTATGGACCCTTGAGGGGCACCAAGTGTGAGATGTAACTGGCTGGAGAGTTTGCCCTGCCATAGTATCGCCTGCTGTCTACCAGTCAGGTAGGACTGTAACCACTGGATAGAAGGCTTATTGAGGGAAATAGATTTTAGTGAAAGAATGATAAGTTCATGGTTGACCATATCAAAGGCGCTTGATAGGTCAAGAAAGAGGGCAGAGGTTAGCCTATTGTCATTCCTGTTTTGGTTTATGGCAGTAGTAAAGGAAAGCAGGGCTGAGGTGGTGCTGTGGTATGGCCTGAATCCATGCTGGGAGTCTAGTTATTCTGTGAAAGGTATTGCATTAGTTGCTTGTGTACACATTTATCCATTATTTTGGCTAGTGGGGAAAGAATGACAATGGGTCTATAGTTGGATATGTCTGAGGAGTTACCACCTTTATGGAGTGGGATAACGTGAGATATTTTCCAGAGGGAGGGGATAGAATTTTTAGATAAGGTTCTGTTGATGAGGATAGATATAGGATATGCAGTGGTATCTGCAGCTATTTGTAGGTACTCTGCAGGGAGGAGGTCAGCAGCGAGGGTGGTAGGTTTTAGTTTTTTTTTTAGAAGTGTTTTGATAAAACTAGTAGATACTGGTTGGAAGCTAAATTCTGGGTAATTATTAGGTAGATTAGGCATGTGGTTTGTTAGAGGGGGGTAGTTGATTTGCTTAGGGATTGGATTGTTTCAGTGAAAGTTATTAAAGGTGCTAGCTACGGTCTCTGGGGTACTATTGGTGTAGTTAGCCGAGGTTGGGATGGTGGAGTGACCTGGATAAAGTAGTTGATTTAAGCCTGCCCAGAACTTTTGAGGGTTGTTGTGGTGTTTTTGTAGGAGATTTTGGTAAAAGCTTTTTTTATCCAGTAAAATAGATTTTTTTGCATCATTCCTGAGTTGACAATATTTTAGATGGTCAAGTGGGGCTATGGTTGTTCTCCAGCTGGCCCAGCCTCTATTTCTAGCTTTGATTTTAGCTTTGGTATCTTTTGTGAGCCATGGTGCTGTATTTGATCTAGTTTTTATTTTACGTGTTGGAGCATGGGAATCAAGGATACTTACGAATTTAGTGTCTATGGCCTCCTCTAATGTTAGATTTTTTAGTTTTGACCAGTCAACTGCCTTTAATTCATTTTGGAATATAGCAGCATCAAAGTTTTTCCTGTTTCTAAATGTTTTATATTTGGGCTGGTGAGGGTTTCCTGCCTTATGTTTTATGATATAGGTTAGACAATGGTCACTGAGGTCATCAGGGAGAGTACCAGCTGTGTACAGTTGCGGTTGGTTATTAACTAGGATCCAGTCTGGGATACTTTCCTTGTTGGCTGGTTTGTTTATCCTAGTGGGAGAGGTTATGGTCTGTTTAAACCCAGATAATTTTATATGAGTGAGGGGGTGGGTCGGAGGAGCAGGGGTGCCAGTCGGTGTTAAAATCACCAAGAGCTATGGTTTCTTGGGGATAGGTAGTGGATAACCAGTAAAGGAGATCTTGTAGGGTATTTAGGTTGTTGCCTGGTGGAATGTATGCACAGATGATGTTCAAGTGTTTGTTTTGGTTAATCTGTAGCTTGGTTATGAAGAGTTCTGCATTATTGAATTGGGGAGGTTGAATGGTGTCTGTATTAATGGTTAGAGTATCAAGGACTGCTATCCCACCTCCTTTCCTTGTAGCATGGTCTAACCAGTGAATATTGTACCCTGGAGGTAGTATCTCATTGTCAGTAGTACTGGGTTTTAGCCATATTTCCGTAAGACATAATGTCTGGGGAGTGGGTTGCTAGGAGGGCGTGTAGGTTGGGAATCTTATTGTTAATACTTCTAATATTTAGGTGAAATGCTAGGAGGGAACTAATGGGATTAGTCATGGGTAGCTTAACTGTGGGGGTTGTGGTAGGGGAGTGGAGGTTATTGGGTGTGGGTGGGCCAGGGTTGGGATGAATGTGTCCATGTGTTATAAGGTTATAGTGACAGGATATTCTGAGCTTTAGGAGTTTGTTTATAACCTTTATATAGTCTTTGTCTTTAGGATTATGTTTTGTGGCTGTACAGGGGTGGTATTTTCTAGAGGGTGGTATATTCGGTGTGCTGGGGAAGGTAAAGTGTTTGGTGTTATGTGTGAAGTTGTGGGTGTCTGTTTGACCATTTGGGTAGTGAATACCATGGTCAAGTGTGTGTTTGTAGGTAGTGAGATGGTAAAATAGAAACAGTATAGGCATTTGGGTAATTAGTGTTTTTTTTTGCTTGTTTGCATTTTGATAGGGGGTGGGCCAAATTTGATGGCTGACTGTGCTAACAGGGTGTGGAAGAATGAGAGAGAAGGAAATTGGTTAAGGGGGCAGGGTTGCTCCAATGATGTGTGAGGTGCTGTTTGGTACTTAGCAGGAGGGGAGTGGCAAAGTCTGGTTTAAATTTAGCACTAGTGGGGGCGGGTGGAATTTGGGGGCAGGGAGAGGAGTGGAGTGGGGCTAACACTGACTCTGAGACTTACTTTGGGCTTTTGGTTTGGTTTGTATGATTGTATGTAAGCAATGTTTTTGGCTGTACTTTAATTTGTTTTATTCTTTTTTAATTTTACACCAATTTTCGGGCTAATTTTAATTGGATCCTAGGGGTAAACTAGCAAATGTAGTCAATAAGGAGGGAGCAAATTTGCTTGGGACTGGAACACTGTGAGTGTAAGGCTGATTCAAAGTAGTATAGCCCAATCTAGTGGCAATTGGCTAGATCCCTTCTCTATTGTGCATACACCATTAAGCCTCAACAGTTTACAAAAACTAAATTGTAGTCCACCTATTACAATTGTAAAGCTGGATGGAGTCAGGTTCTTGCTTCCCAGAGGTTTTACTTGGTTAAGATAGCCAGCTTCAGTGGAGAAGGTAGAAAGCGCTTTATGCAGTGAATCCCTGGTGGTGGTGGTGGTGGTGGTGGGGGGGGGGGGGGTTGCACTCAGGAAAAAAAACCTGTGCAAACTGAAAAATAAAGGTAAATAAGGCAGAATTAGTGTTCACTCAGGAAAAAAAACCCGCACAAACTGAAAAAAATATAGGTAAATAAGGCAGAATTAGTGTTAACTATTTCTATTAACTATTAACTAGTGTTAGCTGATTGCGGTGGTGGTGCTGCGGTAGCGTTGTCGCCTCACAGTAAGACGTTGTCCTGTTCAATTCTCAGCTAGAGCATCTACTGTGTGGAGACATGTGTGAATGGGCGTACCTTCGTTGAAGGTTGTGCGTCAGGGCCGGCAACTCGCCATGTAAAAATCTACTGCCAGTCATTAGCGGACTGGAGTTCCACTGTGGCTACCCCTAACTGGGAAAAGCCGAAAGACACAACAACATTAACTAGTGTTAGCTATGTTTTAAGAAACATAATCAAGGTGTACACAGGTACAACTGCAAAAGTTAAGCAAGCTCATTAATCTTGTATTGGACTTCAGTTTCTTTACTTTCAATGGCAAACACTACAAACAAAAAACTGGTATAGCAATGGGGGCTGCCATGGCTCACAGCATAGCTAAAATAGCCCTGGGCAAGTGGGAAGATGACTTTGTTTTAAACAACACAGACTACATGCAGCATATCACATGCTATTTACGTTTTATTGACAACATCTTTATTGTGTGGGAAGGTGACACCTTGCCGCTTGGAGATTTTATCACTTACCTCAATCAAACAACCCCCTTCCTGAAGTTTACCTCTTCCCATAGCTGTACTTCAACCACTTTCTTAGATATGCAGATTTCCAAGGATATCAACCATAACAGAATCACCACTGAGCTATTCAGAAAACCAACGAGGGTTAACTTATTACTCCACAGTAAAAGTCTACATCCTACATAAAACAAGTATAATGTAGTGAAGTCCCAAGGCTATAGATTAGCTGGAATCACCACAGAGATGGAACCATTTTTGAGAAACTTGAACAACTTAGAGAATGATTTTCTAGTGAGAGGCTATGAAAGTCAGATGTTAAAAAACATCCTGGAGCCCATTATAGAACTGAAAGGGACTGAAGCACCTTCACTCAACCTCCACAGTAGGAGAATGTTAAGAAATTCCACAGAGAATAACAAATGCAAAAATAGCTGCATCCTGACATACACTTTGCATTATCACAGTATCAAAAATGTTATTGAAGAAAACTGGGACATTGTCACAGGAAACCCTTTTCTGATTAACATCTTGGGTGAAGCCCCCTCCTTTGTTTATAGGAAGGCCAGGAGCATTAGAAGTTTTGTTAAATTTAAACCTAGACCATATGAGAGAAACACTAAAAGATGTCAAACTAATTGTACATTTTGTATATTTATACAGCAAGGTGATAGTTTTTACTGCCTTTATTTAAAGAAAATCATTAAGACAAGTGCAGGGGGTGACACTACAAAAGTAATTTACAGGGCTTTAATTTAATGAATGTGATGCATTCTACGTGGGAAAGACTGTAAATAAACTCAAGCGTAGGATTTCATGTCATCTGTCAGAAATGTGTTCTGGATGTAAAAATAATGCACTAGCCAAACACCTTTCTCTTCAGAAAAGACGCACAGGTTTTAAGTTCTAGATCCTGGATCGCATGGACGGGTGATCTTGAAGGAGACATCCCGAATATTCTGGAGAAACATGAACTCGTGACAATTAAAGCTGAACTCTTTTAGGAAGCCTGGACTAAACTACTACTGTTCAATTAAAAGTGCACTGGAACTTAGAAAATTGCCACATTGTTTACATGACTAATTGTATTTTATTTTTATTTTACCAGTTGATTTTAAATACCATTTTAAATCAGTTGTAATTTAAATTTATATTTTGTTTCCATCATATGTTTTTTCTTATTATATTTTCTTTTTCTGGTTCTCTTTTTTCCACTTTATTCAAAATGATGTGTAATAACAATACTAACTAATTATACAATTATATATATTTTTAATAGATAGTTTTTAGGGTTCTTGTACACAGACCTGAAAAAGTGGAGAAGGACGAAAGTGATCTTTAACACTAGGCTATAAAAATAGAGTATGATTTTTACAATTGATTTTTTACATGCAAAGTGTATATGTATATATTTATATATATTTTTTGATTGCCAAATGGACTAAGGTTGATAATTAACAATAACAATGTAAGTATATTGTCTTGGATAAAATTGCAGACTTAATATTCTACTTAATAATCTGGTTAATTAAGAGGTACCACATCATTATAAATTTTATTTAAAGTACATAAGGGTTATATTATGATAGCTACTAAGCAGGGCAGGACCAGCTTGAATGTCACACTGATGGGGGAAGGGATGTGAATTTAACATGTGTACCAATAACACTTTGTTTTACAGCACAATAAACTACTCTCTTGACTGATAAAAAGTATATATTTGTTTAGAAAGCTTGTGAGGAAACTATTACTCTATTTTTGTTTTACTTGGATCTCTTGTCTGTGTACTTAAAGGATTTTTGATTGGAAACAGACTGCCTGCCTTGCTTGGATTACTTTTGAATACTTAGTAATGCTGTACAATTATATATTTTTTATTTTTTTGACTCAAGACGAGTTTGAGTTCGTTACTTCTATTACTTTTGTCAATATACAGTGATTAACTAGAGATGTATGGACTGAAAATCTTCCACACAGACCTGTTTCTTGCACTGTTTTGTTTCATATTAATTAAAGATATTTGAGGTATCAGAAGTGTGTAAAGTGTTTGCATGTTTGTTCAGTATTACAGTAAAGTTATTTCTCAAAATACAGCCATTTCAAAGCATATTTCCCAAAGTACAGTATTTTGAAGAGTTTATTGTGCATTTGAATGTTATTACAAGGTCACAGCACAGTTTCTTCTTACATAATTACAAGGACCATATTTTCATTGTGTTTTTGTATACTTTGTGGTCATGGCAGACAGATTTTGAAAACCCAGTGCACTTGTGTTTGACAATAATATTACAGAGAACTGGAGAATGTTTGAGCAAGAGCACAACATTTTCATACAGGCTGCATTTTGTGATAAAGATGACCGTACAAAGGCATTTATTCTTCTTAATTTAGCTAGGTCAGAAGTCATAGAAATGGAGGGTTTATTTGTGTATGCACCTGCTATCTATGTAGGAGAGGGGGAAAACCATCATATTCCTGAACCGGCTGAGAGAAGGGAGGACCATGAGTGCTTAAAATGTAAATTTAGAGAAATGTGCAACACCCAGACAAACGTTACAATGGAAAGGCACTTATTTTATACAAGGGATCAAAAGCCTGGTGAAACTTTTGGAGCATATATAACTGATTTGAGAAATGAGGCTAAAACATGCAGATTTGGTGATTTAAGGGATGAGTTGATAAAGGATAGATTTGTGTGTGGTATTAAAGATGATGCTGTGAGAGAGATTTTGCTTTGTGACAGTGATTTAATTTTGAATAAGGCATTGAGATTTGTCAGCTATATGAGCTCACAGAAAAGCACACAAATATGCTTGCAAACGAGAATAGCTCTAGAAGGCACAGTGATAAAGCTCATGTTGATAGTATGCAGCACGTGGTTAAAAGAAACTGGCCCAAGGACCTGGCAGCAACTGTAGCCCCTGCAGCAATCACTGGTAAACCTCAGACCTTTCCTGCAAATTCCAGAGTTCACACGGTCTCAGTGAAGCATAAGAGTGGGTCAGCAAACTCAAAGCATGGCCCCCAACCTAGTTTCATTGCCAGCTGTTGTAATTGTGATAGAAGTCATGACTATAAGGGAACATTTAAAGAAATGAGTTGATCAATTAGAAAACTGCAGCCCTACTGTTTATGTTGATGGTGTGTCGGGGCTTCATGAAACAGTTGATGCAGTAGATTTAAGGGCAAAGAATGAAGTATTTTGTACTGTTCTGATAAATGTCCAACCCATAGACCTCAAAGTAGACAGGTTCCAAGTGCAATATGTCAGCTGCAACATTTGCTAGAGTGTGTCATGGTGAAAGGCTTGATTTGGCAAGGTGTGCGAAGCTTGTTCCTTATGGTGGTGAAGAAATTCAGACTGAAGGCTCAGTAGTGCTTTCATGTTACTCTGCTGGGAGATGTTGCAACTTGTTATTTTATGTGGTCAAGAGGCACGTCCAGTCATTATTAGGGCTCAGAGACATTTTGAAAATGGGACTTCTTTCATTTAACAAGGAAGTCCACCATGTTGCCTTGAAAGGCCACTACTCTAATTTTGCCCAGTACATATTTTCTATCTATGCTGATCTTTTCAAAGACAAATTAGGGACGCTTCCAGTTGTGTACTCCATGAAGTTAGACCCAGATGTCAGTCCAGTTATCAGGCCAGCTTGAAAACTTCTAATAGCCTTGCAGGACAGAGTCAAAGCCGAGTTAGATAAAATGGTGTAAGAAGGTGTGATTTGTCCAATAGATTAACTGACTGAGTGGGTATTTTCAATGGTGGTAGCTCATAAGAAAAGCTCAGGTGACATCAGAATATGTATTGATCCACAAGATTTGAACTAAGCACTAAAAAGACCTTGTCATCCAATGTGTACAGTTGAAAAAGTTGCAGCTTTGATGCCAAATGTCACGTTTTTTTCTGTCCTAGATGCAGAGTTAATTTTAGCAAATTCAGCTTGACAAGAAATCCTCATTGTTAACTACTTTCAGTACTCTGGTGGGTACAGATTTTTGAGAATGCCATTTTGAATAAACTCTGCAAGTGAAGTCTTTCAATGTGCAATGGAGCAATTATAGTAGATGACGTACTAGTAGGAGGTCATGGTGAAGCTGAGCATGACGGAAACTTCAGAAAAGTTCTGAATAGAGCATATCACGTGACTCAAGTTCAGTCCACAGAAATGCAAGTTCAGGCTACAAAAGGCTGTTTGTTTACTAGTTCAGGCCTACAACCAGACCCTTCAAAGCAAACAGCCATTCTCAAGATGCCAGCTCCAAACAATGTTCAAGCCCTGCAATGTTTTTTTTAGCATGGTTAACTATTTAGGCAAGTTCATTCCAGACTTAAGCACTACTTAGAGAGCTGACACGTAAAGATGTATCCTGGTCTTGGTTAGAGCAACACCAAAGAGCATTTGATGTCCTGAAACAGAGAATTGCTAGTCCACTGGCTCTTAGATACTATGATGTCCACAAGCCAGTTATTCTGTCATGTGATGCTTCAAAATTTTCTTCATGCAGTCATTCTACAAGAAGATCAACCTGTTGCCTATGCATCAAGAACTCTTAGCCAAACTGAAATGCAGTATGCTCAGAGAAAGTGCTTTTGGCAATTGTGTTTGCATGTTCAAATTTCCATGATTTTGTTTATGGTAGACCTATCCAGATTAAAACAGGCCACCAACCTCTTGTCACTATCTTGAGAAAGCCTATGCATTCAGCTCCAGCCAGACTGCAACATATGATACTGAGACTGCAGAAGTATAATTTCACTCGTCTACAAGAAAGGCAAACTTTTTTATCTTGCTGATGCATTTTCCAGATCGCCCAAAAACACCACAGAATACCATGAGAATGAGAACCATAATTTTGAAGTCATGGAAGTGAGAAATTTTTCCTCCACACATGTTGATGAACTAAGAGACATAGCCACAGATCCAGTTTGACCGAGGCTCAACCACAACCACTTTATCAATCAAGGATGGCTGTCAAAGCAGTCCAGTTTACCTCAAGAAGTACAACCTTATTTTCCATACAGAGATGAGATTTTGTCTGACAATGGTATCATTATGAAAGGTCTGAAAGTAATTGTTCTGAAGTCCTGGCAACAAGAGTACATTACTGTCTTGCATCGTGGTCACCCAGGAAATGACCCTAGCAAAATGAAGGCGACAGGACTAGTATTTTGGCCTTCTATGTCACAAGACAGTGAGAGAGCACTTTCATCTTGTTCGTGTGTAATAGTAGAAAGCTACATCAACAGAAGGAACCAATTCAGCTAAACCAGATTCCTGAACTACCTTGGTCGACAGTAGCCACTGACATTTTCGAGTGGAATAGTCAGTATTATTTGGTGTTGGTAGACTTTTATGCTAACTGGTTCAAGACTGACCTACTTCCTAATCTAGCATCCAGTACTGTCATTTTGCAGTCCATGGTAGTCCACGCAGAGTTATTTCTGACAGTGGCATGCTGTTCACAAGCCAACAGTTCAAAAGATTTGCCGAAATTTGAGACTTTACTTATGCTACAAGTAGCCCTGTGTACCCACAGTCAAATGGTTTGGCAGAACATGCAGTTCAAAGTGCAAAACACTTACTAGAAAAGTCAAAATGAGATGATATTGATGTTTTCCTGAATCTCTTGAATCATAGAAACATTCCTCATGGTAAACATCTTGGTTCACCTGCCCAGAGACTTCTGTCGAGACAAGCCAGAACCACATTACCAATCAGTAGTCAGTTGTTGGTTCCATGTGTCAAGAACAACAGGTCAATGAAAACCAATCTGTTGAAATGTTTAACCTAGAAGTCCTACTAAGATAAGACCAGCAAACTGCTCAATCCATTAAGAGAAAGAGAAGTGGTAAGGATGCAAACATCCAGAAGTTGTGATCAGATTGGAGTCGTGAAGAGTATTTTCCCAGAACCGAGATTGTACATTGTGGAATCACAAGGGGCAGAGTTGAGGCAGAATCAGAAACATTTGATGCCGGTGTCTGAGCCTATACTATAGCACATAGCTTGTGAGAAAGACTTTTTATCTCAGAGTGAATTGTCCAGTGTTCCAGTTGCAGAGAATATTCTTGTTCCTGTGATGAATCCCGGAAGTTCCTGATATGAGTTGTTCACAGAAGACTGTCCCTGTTGCTAAACCCAGTCCAGATGGTTATGTTACCAGATCCGATCGCATCTCCAGACCATATTATAGATTCATAGCAACTTGGACACGAACATTGTGTTTTGTTTCTAATGTCTATAATAATGTATGTGTAACTCCAATATTATTTTCAGCGAAGAGCAATCTTTTTAAGAGGGAGGATATAGGTGTGTGTGTGTGTGTGTGTGTGTGTGTGTGTGTGTGTGTGTATATACATACCTTTAAGAAGCTATCCAAGGGGTTGCACAAGTGTATAAATATTGAGCACATGCAAGCTAGACTGCCATTTTGAAGTAAGCTGGTAAGCTGTTGAGATGTAAGCATGTATGTCTGTAAGGTCTGTTAATCAGTTTGTTTATATTTTATGGTGCTGCTATCTATTCTGATGATTCTGTATATTAAAGCATCTAAACAAAAATACCCCGCCTGCTTGTCACGCAGTCCAGTGGCAGAATATATCAACACGATTATACAAACAAAGGCAAATGTAACAATAACCTATTGCCAAAAAACCTTAATAAAATTACCTAAGTCACAATATTCAAAGACAAAATTGTCTAAATCTCAAAGAAAAAATCTATAATGTGAGAATTATAAAATGGTACGCAAAACTATGTCTTGGGGGAGGGGGTTGAAGGATTGAACTAATTTCTCCTTTTCCCATCTTTTGCCATCCCACAAGCATAAGTTCTGAAGAGGAAGTCGTAGGAAAGGCTGCAGTTGGGTAACCAAACAGATACAGTGGCATTTGTTTAGGGAAAAAAAAAGCTTAAGACCATAACACTCAAATCCTCAGTTTGTATCTTTCCTTGCAAGTTGATGAGAAGCAGTAGAGATCTGAAGACAAAAGGGGAGCATAGGGTATTATGGGATAGAAAAGGGTAGTTGAAGGTCTGGGTAGAATCTTGATGAAGAGCTGACTTGAGCCTGTGGTGAAGTCCTGATGTTTGAAGAAGATAGAAACACATTAGCCAGATCTATCTTTGTGATAAGTATTTAACTTTTGATCCTATGTTTTCTTTTCTGTCCATTTCAACCTGTGGGTTATCAGATCCAACTCGAATCTGATACTGGCAGAATTTTCAGTGGAGCTCCACCTCTGCTACTGATAACTCCCTGGTCTAGTGGACTCTCCTAAGATCTCATTTGCTGCCATTGCCAATGGATTGTCGTCCAGAGAGCTTCTCAAGCCAAGTGAATTTTCTGACTGGATTCTTGCCTGTAACATTTTATTTTCAGTAGTATTACTGTTTCTGTGGCCTTGTTGCTTGTGACAACTGTTCTTTTTGGCTTTGTGGTTAAAATTTTCTCCCCACTGCAGGATGGACAAGACAGCTTTGGGGTTTAAAAGGTGTGTCATGGGAGCCGAAGATACTCCTACAAGACAGCCATGATAAGTATGTTAATTGCTCAGGTGTGGTATATCTCAACCTCAAGTGGCAGGCTTATGGCACTGATGCCAGAACAGTGATGGATAGGAGGGCCAAACTTGACTTGAATGGCCTTCTCCAGCCCTCAGCTGTCTCATTTTTGTCATGGTCCTGTTAAGAAGCAAGACAGGAAGTCTCAAAAGGAGACAGAGAGAGAAAAAAGGTAAAGAAAAGGATTCGGCAAAGTTATCTCATGGTTTCAAGCCCAAGGACAAGGAGGAATGCAAACGCTCCTCCTCTTCTACTGAGGACCAGCTGGATCCAAAGATTCACTGACCTTTGGCTCCTCCAGATTCTGCTTGTATGGCCCTTCAGCATCACCTTCACATTGATCACCCATGATTGCTGCTCTGGTATCTGAATCCTCCAACTCTCCCACCCTTAATATCGCTAGTTCTTTTCTTTCTAGTGATCCTCTGCTTCTTTGGACATTTCTCTGCTTCTTTGAACATTTCTCTTCCTTTCCCATTACCTTGGTTGAGTTTTCTCCAGTCTCACCCCCCCCCCCTTCTCCCACCCAGATCCAGAAGTTCTTTTTTCTGGATCCAAGTCTTTGATCCACCTACTAAGAAACTCTCAAAACCAGCGTCTGTGGCTTCTTCCACGTCCACTGGGTCTGTTGGGAGCCTTAAATCCCCTGATTTGGAGCAGCTGATGCATTCCTTCTTACAGGCTCAGAAGGATCTTGGGATCATTCCCACCTCCTTGGCTCCATGTCTGACACCACTGGCTCCAGGTCTCATTGCTCCTCTTCCACTGGTTCTGGGGTTCTTGGGTTCTTGGGTCCAGCTGCCACCCCCTATATTGTGGCAGATGACGTGGCTGCTTTAGACGCTGTTACCATCTTTGATCTTCTCTACTCTGGCCATGTCAGAGCCAGGCATATCTCGCGGCTGAGGGGTTGGGATCAACCCTTGGAGTTTTGTAGTCAGCCCTGTCTCCGGGTGCTTTGGCCACCATCGGTACCATCTGGTTGGTACCAGACATGGGTTCTCTATCGGGTCTTTGTATCAACAGGGTTCCAGTTCCAGATGTCTGGCCTCTGTGTCAGCTTTTGACATTGCAGCAAGGATCCTCTCCCGCTCTTTGACAGGTGCTTCAGCAGCTGGGTCCGATTCATTCCAATCCCTTCCCCCTCCTGTGTCCTTAGCTACTCTTCAGTTTGCTTCGTGGCAGTCCATGTCTGTAGGCCAAGAGACCTCCCTGCATTCTGGACCCCCCCCCCCCTCCTGTTTCATGTCTCCTCCCACTTCTTCCTCTCAGGGAAGTCCATGCAAAGAGTAAGTGTAAGACTGAAGCACTTGGATTCCCCTGAGGAGTCTGTTCCTGAGGGTACTAATCTTAATGAAGGGGAAGGGTTCCCCAAGTTCACACACAAGGACACCTCATTCGACGACTTGTATTATTGAAACAGAGTGGGGGGGGGGTTGGACCACTAAAGCCCCTTCACTCGGGGAGTCAGCGTTTCTTGAGGCTTTCAGCGAGGCCCCATTCATCATCAAAATCAATCCCCTTTTTCCCATTTTCTACATGGGGTCGGGGTGTGTTGTCAACTGTCACCATCTCTCTATTCATTTCACCTGTCCGGCATCTTTGACACACATGCCTGACTGTCGCAGGTCTTCTCTCGCGCAATCCATCCACCTCTTTGCCGGCTGCCCTTGTTTCCTCTTGCCTCCTTCCTGTCTGTCCTAAATCTTTTTCAACAGATTGTCTTCTACTTTGCTGCACATATGCCTAAACCACTTTATTGTGTTCTTTGACCTTTTATGCAACTGGAGCTACTTTTGCTTCTGCTATTATGTCCTCATTTCTTTGTCTGCCCCACAGTGTGCACTGTACCAACAATCTTGGGCACTTCATCTCCATCGCCTCCAGATTCCTCAACTGCTCTGCTTATACAGCCCAGGTTTCTGTACCATACAGCAGTAACATACAGTAGTACCAATGTTTTGTACGCCATTCATTTCAGATTCTTTGGCATTCTTCTGTCATTTACTACACCTGACATTCTATGCCATTTAGGTGCATCCCCTCTGATTCTAGTTTAGACCTCCTCATTCAGACTTCCCTTCTCCTCAACCACCCTTCCAGATACTTGAAACTGTTAACCTGTTCAACTATTTTCCCTTCTATCTCAACTCTCAGCTTCTTCTGAACTCCACCATTTGCTGCCATTACAACTGTCTTATCTGTACTCAGTTTCATCTCCATGTGCCTTCAATTTTGCATTCCATTCCCCCCTATCCTTAGCTTAAGCTCTTGCTCAGAGTCTGCATGTAATGCCACATCATATGCATTCAGCAACTTTGTTGATCTGCCCCCCCAGACCTGTTTGCTAATGTAGTCCATCACTAGTATGAACAGCAGTGATCTTAGAGCTGAACCCTGGTGTACACTTACCTCCCATTGAGAAACTCCTCCAGTGAAACAGAACAGTGTTAATATTTGAATCAATGGGTCTTTGTAGCACTGATTCTACCAATGTTTCTGGGACTTTTAACCACCACAGGACTGCCGAAATCAGCTTTTTTGGAACCTTGTCATGTGCTTTCTCCTAGTCTAGGAATGCCCAGTTGGACTCTTTCCTCATCTTTAGCGTTTTATCAACTGTCTATCTCACTGCAAACATTGTATCAATTGTGCTGCATCCTTTTTTCAAAACAAGCTGCTCATTTCCAGTCTTAGTTTCTTCTGCTCTGTGTATTCATTTATTATTCACTCTCTCCAGAACTTTCATACAATGTGACATGTTTGATGCCTCTGTACTGCCCACAGTTGTGAATGTCCCCATCCATGTTGTGGGATTCCCCTCTCCACATGCCCTCATTGACCTGGTATACCAGAAGGAATGGAGAGAAACTAATACTGACAACCCTCTCCTCTTACCTCCCAACACTCACTTGTGAGACATGCACTTATATATCCAAATGTGTATGTGAACTACAGAGTGAACTGGCACCTCACCTGTGTGCCCTGTTCAATCACAGCCTCACCTCAGGCTTTGTCCCTACCAAATGGTGCACTGCTACAGTCATCCCTCTCCACAAGGGAGGAGCGACTACAGACCCTGGGAACTATCGCTCCATTAGCCTGATCAGTCTGATATGCAAAGCTGTGGAATGCAGCATCATGGACCTAATAAACAAGGATATACAGAATCTCTAAACACTGGATCCTACACAGTTTGGTTTTGTGAAGGGTAGATCATGCCTGCTCAACTTGGTCGACTTCTTTGAGTCCGTCACCAGAGCTATGGAAGAAGCCAAGGTGTTCATACAGCCTACCTTGTTCTGGCCAAGGCCTGTGATACCATTCCCCACTCAGGAGCCATAGAAAAACTCACTAAGTTAGGCATCAACCCCTGTATCACTAGGTGGGTTGCAAACTGGCTCACAGATAGAACCCACAGTGTGAAAGTAGCTGACTCCAAGTCAGACTGTCGACTAGTCATGAGTGGAGTCTCACAGGGTTCAGTCGTGGGTCCTCTCTTGTTCGGTATCTACTTCCCTGAAGTCCAGGCTAACAGGAAGGGACTCTGGCTGACAAAGTTGGAAGACGATTGCAAGTTGGGAGCTATTATTAACTCCCCAAGTGATGTTGACATCCTACAGAAAGGCCTCACTGAGACCGACTGGTGTCAGAACCATGGCCTTAAGCTCAATGCCAAAAAAAGTGTTGTCATCCCCCTTGGGAAAAACCCGGTTCCCTTGAATTACCACATCGATGGTAGTCCACTGAACACAGAAGGCGTTATAAAAGATCTATGGACACAGGTTGACAGCAACCTCTCTTTTGAAAACCACATTGCCACTATGGTCAGAAAGTCCTGTGTGGCACATATCATTACTAAGGGTTTTGCATCCAGGAAGAAAAAGGTCATTGTTTCCCTCTACTCTTCCCACATTAGGCCAGTCATGGAGCACAGTGCCCCATTTGGCATGTACCTGCAACAACTGGAGGGGCCGCAAAAGTACCTAACAAAGAGGATCCTAGACCTTAAAACACTTATCCTGTATGGACAGACTCAAAAAAACTCCAACTATTCTCTGTCTCATATCACCCACTTAGAGGCGATCTCTGCTTGACATACAAAGCCATGTCTGACCCAGTTCTATTAGAACTGCTACATCTAAAGAAATCCGAATCTCACCGCACCACATGCTTCAGAGACCTCGACCTCATTACCACAATCAACAGAACATACTGGAGAGACAGGTTCATAAATCAGAGACTGCCCATGATATGGAATAGACTTCCCAAACATGCCATGTAGAGCCCTCTTCAAGAGAAATCTTGATGAGTGGATGGGAAATAGAAAATTCACCCCGAGAATCACTCTCGTGGCTCTACTCACCAGAGGCACTAGGAACTAAGGTCAGGTGGCACGATGCCAGGGTAATCCTATGAGTTAGGCTTGTAAAGGCTCCAAGGCCATTAGCCTAGTACACACCAATGAACCCATGAATCTGTGGTATAACCTATTCCTCAAAAACCCAACAAAGTTGTGGCTCCTCCCAAGGATAAGCCCCACTGGAACAATGGTGTGACAGTGGATGCCATTGTAGTATCAGCTGCCACCAAAAAGGATATCTCAGTGGAGTGTTCATGGTCTCTTCACTTAACAGATTGTCTGTGGTGTTGGACTGTCTAGGAAAGCACACATATGCTTCAGCCTCATTTGCCCTACTTGTGCTGAGCCCATTTAATGCATCTTCAGAAAAACTTTATTTCTGAAATGTCAAAAGTGGTGAAGACACAGCAGCTTCCAGAATCTGAGAAGATCCTGTAGGCTCATTTGCCAATGATGCAGTATAATTCCAATGTATCCATGAGGCTTTTGTCTAATGCTGCTAATGGTACATCCTGCACTGCAGGCAATGGTATTGCCATGTACCTCCATGCCAGGGTGTGCTTATGCAACTTTCTGGATTGTTTCAAGGCATTTTTTATCAATGCCACATTTGATGGATCCTCACTTTTTGACCCAAAGGTCAAAGTTACTCTAACCAGGAATGAAAGACACTGCCATTGGAGTCTGCTTCTTCCCCCCTCAGAGATCCTTTTCTAGGAACCAGAAGGGAGGGAAGCATCTCTTTTTTCATAAATCAAAACAACCTTTACAGACCATCCCCTAGTGGCAGTCCACAGAATAATGTCTTCTGCTGTGCTATCTTGGGAAGCTCTTCCAGCTTCCCTGAAGGACTGCCTGACTGCTGCACTCTGGATACAGTTGGATTGTCTGACTCTCCACCCAAAAACTTGGGAGACTGTAACGTCAGACATGTGAGTATCTAGTCATATGCTGTTGTTATACAGTTCCTTTTGGTTCACTCCAAAGAACTATTTGAAGTCCCTTCCCAACACACCACCCTGTCAGTGAAAGTAAGCAGCAGTAGTAATCTATAAACTTCTCCAAGTCATCTAGCAGGTCCCAACAGACCACTGAGGCTCTGGAGTGTATTCAGGATTTTTTTAGTACCAAATAAAAACAAGGACCTTGGATCCATTTTAGATCTCAGCAAGTTGAACTAGTTTGTTAAACAGACCAAGTTCCAGATGGTCACTGTGCAGTCCATTCTACCCCTTCTGAGAAAGGATGACTAGATGTGCCTGATGGATCTCAAGGATCCCTACTTTCCGATAAAGATAGTAAGACGTTCCAGGAAGTTGCTATGTTTTTAATTTGGGAACCAGACATTAGCAGCTGGGAGCACTGCCCTGAGGTCTCACCACAGCACCCTGGATGTTCACCAAATGTATGGCAATAGTAGTAGCCTGGCTTAGGCAGTGGGGATTCAAGATCTTTCTCTACCTGGATGACTGGCTCCTAATGGCCTCCATGAGAGCATCTCTTATTAAAGCCAGAAATTCCATGTTCAAACTGTGTCTATCTTTGGACATAGCAGTGAACTGTAAAAAGTGCAATCTGGAGACAGTTCAGGTGATGGAATTTATTGGTTGTCATTTGGATAGTCTCCTGTCTAAATTCTCTTTTATGCATGCTTCTCAAATTATTCCTTATGAAAGATCTACTCTGTCCTCAGTTGCATGTCTTCTTGGACATATGGCTATTTGTTTATCTAGTTACTATGATAGTATTCCCCATGTGGTCCTCCAGTGGACTCTCTCACTCATCCAGTGTTTTTTTCCTGTTTACTTAACCAACATCTGTTATTCGCACATTTGATGGTGGCTGGAATCTCCTCCCTTTATATCAGGTTGACCCTTTGTTCTTCTCAACCCGCTAGAAATAGTAACCATGGATGCTTCTCTTCTAGTGTGGGTGCGGCATTTCGATGACAGTCCAGGGTACCTGGTGTCATTCCAAGGCCAATCATCACCTCAATATGTTTGGGATGACAGCAGTCTTTCCAGCATTACAGGCCTTTCAGGGCCTTCTCCCCAAGGATGTGATTCCCATTCAGACCGACATGTCAATGGTATGGTTATTTGAGCAAACAAGGAGGAACCCAATCCTATCCACTATGTTGAGAAGTCTATAATCCATCTTCATTTAGTGGCTTGGGTATTGTTTAGAGGGGTCAGTTGGAGGCATGAAGGGGCTGAGCCTGCTTGATTCTTTTGGGGGAGCTGATTGCACATTCTCTAATAGAAGCCCTACTGTCATTTATGGAGACTTGCAGCTTAGCAGAAGTTAACTCAGCTTTCAGTGGCGACTGTCAAGTCCACTGGACTTCATGGCACTCCCTTCTCCAGTTTAAGGAAGGCTAGTATCCCCAGGCCAGCAGGCATTAAGAAATACCATTCCACCAGATTGGAATAAATGGCACTGGGGTAGTGGGGACTTAAAGATCACCTCACTGTCACTGTCACTGAAGTTTTTTTTTTTTTTTAAGTTAGTTTCCTGAGTAAATGAGGTAGTCAGAGGAGACCATTCAGTCATAACCTAGGTCAGAAGCAGTACAGATATAAAGTACAAATAAATGAACATCAGTATTATATAAACATGTAAATGCTGTACAGGTGTACATATTTACAAGCAGCAAAAACTACATTAGAAAATAATTGTTCAAGTATATAGTAAGATGTGCAAAATATTAATAAGGTCATGTTTGTACAAGAGAGAGCACATGAGGCAGTCCTAAGTAGTACATCTGCAGAGTACTGTTCCTTCATCCTTTGCAGACTGGTATTAGAAAACCAGAGGTAAATGGGCTTACAGTAGTGTAGATGAGAGATAACCAGGGCCTGCATGATTGTTGGAAAGTCATATGATAGAATAAGGTGCTTGATTTGTGTAAGATTCCTCAAATTATGTCTGCAAAACTTCATAGTGGCTGAAAAGTGGTCTTGAAATGCTAGACAGATATTGAAGATCACTTTGAAATGATGCACCTTGGATAGAGACTTTAGTAACATTAAAATAAACACGTAGTGGTGGAAACCAAGTGGTAAGCCCTCCGTTGCTAGAATAAAGATAAGATGCTGAAAAAATAATAAAGAGCAGCAACGGATGAAGCCAGGCAATATTAAAGTCCCAAATCCAGGTAAAATAGGGACAATTCGAACCACAGTTCAACTTGCAGATACAGAAAAACAGCTGAGTTCAAAACCATAAAAACTCCTTTATTGTAGTCGACCATAGGTAAGCGCTTTCACAATACAGCTTCATCAGACCATTAAACAACTACTAAAGCAACCCCGTATATAAACTAATATGAATTAAACAATTATCATTTATTTTTATTTATTTATTGACATTTGTTGACCGGGTTAGTCCAACTGGGATTTTGTCCCATTTTCAGTGGAGACCCAAGGAGAAAAGCTCCAGATAGTAAAATAAAAAACACTACAGTAGTATACAAGCACAGCAAACAATAGAAATAAAACTAGTCATTACAGTAGTAAAACAATAAACAAAACAACATTAACAATAGTTAAATGACAGCACAAGTTTTTTTTTTTTTTGATGCTATGTAACTGTACTAGTGGGGATAGAGTTCAGAAGTATGACAAGGATAGATGGAGTGATTCCAATGTGGGGAGAGGAGAGAATTATGTTGGGTCATAGCAGGGGCAAATTCTGGAATTGAGTAAATGAGTCTTTAGTTTTCTTTTAAATCGTGGGGTGTGAGAGATTGAGCGAATGTCAAGGGGTAGTTTGTTCCAGGCTTGGGCCACAGAGTGTTTGTAGAGTAGCTTACCTACTGACTTATTTGGGTGGTAAATATCAAGCAATTGTTGATTAGAGGTGCGGAGGGGTCGAGATGGGGTGTAGACAGAGACAAGGAGTGATAAGGATGGACAGTAGGATGGTTTAAAGTGCATAGAGTGCAACATGTGAAATTGATAGAGCTGTAGTAGTTGTGGGAGTTCTAGCCATTGTAGAGACTTCAAAGCAATACAGTGGTGTGTGTTGTTTGGGGAGTTGGTGATGAATCTGGCTATTTTGTGGTAGGATTGTTGGAATTTATTCAGGGTATTTATTTGGATATTTGTGAGAACTGGAGCAGCATAGAGGAGTGAGGGGAGGAGGAGTGCTTGTCCTAGGGTGAGTCTAGCTTCGGGACTGAGATATTTTTTGTTAATATATTTTGTTTCGGTATAATAGACCTAATTTCTGATGTGTTTTCTTTATACATTGCTGTATGTGTTGATTGAATTTTAATTTGTCATTGATAATGACTCCAAGGAGTTTTGTGTGGGTGTCAGGTAGGATAGCTGTGTTATTGCAAGACTTAATGACAAAGGAGGATTTATGATGATTAAGAGAGTGGAGTAGGAAGAGTAAGAGTTTGGTTTTAGTAGGATTGAGAATCAGTAAGTTCTCTGAAAGCCATTGTTCAGTGAAGAGTACAGCTGTTTGGGTTAGGGAATGTAGGTTGGAGATGTTGGCTGTAGAAATGATTGTGGAGTCGTCTGCATATTGTATAAGTGAGGACTGATGGCATGAGGTGAAAAGGTCATTGGTGAAGATGTTGAATAAGAAGGTCGGAGGTAATTTGTTAGTGGAGGGGGGCATGGTTTGAGTTTGTGCAGTAGAGATTTGATGTAGGAAATGGGCACAGGCTTGAAGTAAAAGGGTGAAGTGTTGGGGTGGGTGAGGGGACAGGTACTGAGGGAGAGGTAGGTTGAGAGGGTAGGAGGTTTTGTATGGAGGAGATAAAATGTGAATTAAGTAGGGTAGCTGTTTCCTCAGGAGTTGTGTTTGGGTAGAGTGAGGGGTTAGAGGGATTACCAGGGTAGAGGATGCTGTTGAGTGTTGTCCAGAATTTACGAGGGTTTGAGTTATATTTGTTCTGGCCTGAGCTGTAGAATGACTTCTTGTCTATTATTACCTGTTTTTTAGCAAGATTGCGTAGTTGTTTGTATTTGAGTAGAAGAGGTGTTTGTTTAGATTTGCTCCAGGCTTTCCAGAAACTGTCTCTTTGTTTCATGATGGACTTAGTTTCTTTTGAAAGCCAGGGAGCATGATTGGATTTCACTTGAATCTTCCTAGTGGGAGCTAGGGAGTCCAGAGTATTTAGGAAAATGTTGTTAAAAGTGTTAACAGAATCATTTAGAGGGAGTTGTTTAAGGATGGACCAGTCAATGTTTTGTAGTATAGAGTTAAACTGTAAAGGATTAAACGTAGATAGTTTTCTGCAGTCTTTGAAAAGGTGGGGTTTAAGTGTGCGAGAGTTGTATCTTAGAATGGAGGTAGGGAAATGGTCACTAAGTGAGTCTGATAAGGTTGTGGGCTGGTGGTAGTGATGGGGGGGGGGTATTGGTGAGAATCCCGTCTGTTATAGAGCTGGAGGCTGAGACTTTGTTGAAGCGAGTTGGGGTGGAAATGAGTTGGTGGAAACCATGAAGGTGAATGCTATGTAAGGGAGAGTCAGTAGATAGTTTTGCCCAGTCTATATTGACGTCGCCAAGAATGAGTGTTTCATAGGGTATGTTGAGGGTGAACCAGGACAAGATGTTTTCCAGTATGGGTATATTGTTGCCAGGAGGAATATAAATGGAAGCTACAGCTAGTTTGTGTGTGTTCAGATGGATATTTAGGATGAGAAGTTCAGCAGGGTGGAAGCTGGGAATAGATGTGGGGTAAGGTGATAGGTTAAGGGTGTTAAAGAGGATGGCTATGCCAACACCTTTCTTTGAAGGTCTGTCAGAGCGGTAGATGTTATAGCCAGGAGGGAGAATTTCACTGTTACAGATATGTGGCTTGAGCCATGTTTCAGATAGCGATAGGGTGTGAGGGGTTTTGAAAGCAATCCATGAGTGTAGCTCAGTAGTTTTATTGGCTAAGCTTTGAATATTCAGTGAATAGAAGGTTAGGTGTTTACATGGAGGTGAGTTATGAGATAGGGGTTGTGTGTTTGGTAAGTTTTTGGAAGAGACTTCTGAGAAGGGGGTAGATCAGGTAGATGTGGGGGATGAGGAGAGGGGAGGTGTAGAGGGGCGTGGGTTTGGGTGGATGTCCCCAGAGGAGAGTAGGTCTTTTGTGAGAAGAGTAATAGATGTGAAAGGTTGATAGTATTTGTGCGGTTTAGGTTTAATCTTATTAGATGGTTTGAGAATGTGTAGTATGTGTCTTTTATATAGAGTTGAGGTAGAAGTGTTAAATAGGTTTGGAGAAATGATGAAGGAAGAAGGAGTAGGAAAGCTGTAGATTGAGTGAGAAGTTGGAGAACAGAGGAATGGATATGTGAGGTGGTAGTAATAGGAGGTAGAAATATAGAGTAGAGTGACTAGTGTTGCAGATATAAGTAGATGCAGCATGATGAGTAGTTTGGATTGGGTGTGGGGAGAGGAAGTTAGGAGTGGAATGTGGGGGTAATGTGGGAGTGGAGATGAGCAGGAAGTGGAATAGTAGTGGGTGGTTTGGCAGGAAGGGGAGGGATGGTTAAGTATAAAGGAAACTATGCTGGGGGAGGGTGGGAATGGGGGTAGGGTAGCGAAGTGAGCCAGAGCGTAGCGAGGGCGAATGGAGCGGGGCTGCACCAGCAAGGAAGAACCCAGTAGAAAACAATCCGTGAGAAGAGGTGAGAGGGTGAGAAAAGAGAGTGTAGGGATTTATCTATAAGCAGAGGTAGTGGGCCAGAGATTAGGGTAGCAGGGGGTTAGATGCACAGTACAACTATAGAAACTTAAGGGAGAGCAAGGTAGGGCAAGGAGGGAGGGGGAGCCTAGGATCTCCAGCTGTGTTAGTGAGGACACAAGCAGAAAAGGAGGAATGGGTATATGGAAGAGTGATCTGGATAGTGGGGGGATGCTTAACAGTGGACAGGATATATGGGTTCACTGCAAAAGACCGAAAACCCACAAGACTGACACCCGTAATCCCGAGACCAAATACCTGAAAGACGAAAACACAGACGGACCACAAGCACGAAATTCAAAATCGCGAACGATCAACACAAATACAGTACACACAGTGTCCCCCCAAACCCAAACAAATAATCCTACACTATAGTTAAGCAGGGGCGCAAGCCCCCATGCACCCCCACACCCCCTACTTTAATATTCTAACTCCGAGATCGCACAAACCCACACACAAGGCAAACCCACACATTACAGTCACACACACACACGCGCACACACACACACACACACACACACACACACACACACACTAACACACACTAACACACACTAAAGCCCCTCACAAACACACTTGCACACACTAAAGCCCCTCACAAACACACTTACACACACATACTTACCTGAACCGCAACACCAGAAGCGCTAACACAATAACCCTTAACATCGGGATTTTGAATTTCGCACTTTTGGTGTTTCGGTAATGTGGGGTATCGGCTTCTGGTCTTGGTAATTTGGGCATCGGGATTCTGAGCGTTCGGTATATGTATATTATATTGTACCCATCTCAAGCAGCATGTTTTTTGGCAAATGGGAGGAGACTAGAGTGCACAAAGACCCATGACCCCCCCCCCCACATTGACAGTAACCAGGTGTCTCTCAAGGGGAGTTCTTAATTACTGAGGCAGAAACCCCTCAGACATGTGCCACCATTTTTTCCATTATTTTTTATTTTTGATATGGGTATAACAATGATAGTCTGAATTTGCTTGGCTTCTCTGTTCTTTTTTGTTCTAATGTGGGCACTTCTAACCCCTTCCCTCTTTTATTAGTGCATTCACTGAGCATTGTTAGTGGACCAGTAGGGTAGCACACATGGCTTTGGTGCATGATGACCAAAAGGGAGTGGATACTAGTCCCTCTGCATGTGACTGGATTGCTGACACTGCATAGTTCATAGGATGATACAAGGCTATTGGCTCAGAGGCCCTTATAAGCCTAGCCAAGAATTTCAGTCATGTTCACACAGTCAGCACCTGTCCAGCAGGGGCACAGATGGGATCCCAGGGGTGTATTTTCTGTTTCCTATCCAGTCCAGGTTCCTCTTAAAGAGGGCTAGTGAGGTACTCTGCTTGACATGGAGAGGAAGTCTATTCCGCAGATGGGGGAGTCATTGAGACACAAATCTATCCCTCCAACAAGTTCTGTTAATGTCACAGACTAGGTTGAGACCTTGCATGCGGGTTGCCCTAGTGGCGTTTGAATTACGGATATGCAGCAACTCCATCAAGGCTGAGTCTGAGAATGCCTTATATGCCAGACACAGGTCACCTCTGAGCAGTCTGCATGAGACTTGAGTAGAGGAACAGGGCTTTTAGCCTGTCTGTATAGGATAGGTGTTTGAGACCCTGGATTTTCCTAGTCAGCAACCTCTGTGGTCTCTCCAACTGCTGCATGAGCTTGGCAAGGTACATGCCGAAAGGGGTATTGTACTCGATAATGGGTCTGATAAGGGAGGAGTACAGGGATGTTATGACCTCCTTGTTCCTGGATGAAATACCCTTACTTATGAGGTTGGCCATGTAGAAAGCCTTCTGTACAACGGAGGCAACATGGTGGTCAAAAGTCAGGCTGCTATCAGCCTGGGTGCCCAAGTCTGTCACGACTGAATGTGTGCTTAGTACATTGTTATTAATGTGATAATTAGTGGGGACACCATTTTCCCCAAAGGGGATAATGATGCATTTTGTAGCATTCAGTTTGAGGCCATGCTTCTAGCACCAGTCATTAGTTTGGTTAAGGCCCTTTTGGAGGATGTTCACATCACTAGGGGAACTTATGACAGTGCCCAACTTGCAGTCATCTGCAAACATGGTCAGCCACAGACCACTGGTTTTGGCTTGCACCTCAGAAGAGTATATCCCAAACAGTAGCGGTCCCACGATCGATCCTAGGGGTATGCTGCTTGTTACAGGTCTACTATTAGAGGTGTCTTCCCCTATCTTTGACTGAGTGGGTTCTATCAATGAGCCAGTTAGCTACCCATCTGGTAACATATGGGTTGATGCCTAGCTGGGAGAGAGCATCTATTATGCCCGAGTGGGGAATACTGTCAAAAGGCTTTGGCTAGGTCAAGGTAGGCAGTGTGTGCTGTCTTGCCCTCATCTATGACTTTGGTGACTGTTTCGAAAAAGGTGACCACGTTTAACAAGCATGATATCCCTATGACGAAACCAAACCATGTGGGATCAAGCATGTGGAGGTTGCCAGTGTCATTGTTTATAAGGTCCATGATCATGCGTTCCATGGCCTTGCAGATCATGCTAGTTAGGCTGAATTGCCTGTAATTGCCTGGGTCAGTGGATGCTCTACCTTTGTGCAGAGGGATGACAGTGGCTGTCCTCCATTCTGCTGGGACGAAGCTGGTGCACGGGCTTTGGTTGAATAGAGTGCCAAGTGGTGCTTTTGCCCTTGTTCATGTAGGACACAGCCAGGAATGTTGTCAGGTCCCATGGAGGCTGTATTTTTTGCCTGTGAGAGGGCATTAATAACTTGTTCTCTGATGATGAGGGGATGGGGCAGATGCTGGGGATGTCCCGGTTTACTGATGGGGGGACGGGGGGGGGGTGAAGTTTTCACTGAACTTGTCTGCCAGCAGGTTAGCTATATCTATGGTATTTGTGTATGTGGTATTCTAAAACACCAATTCAAAGCAGATTTGGGAGTTACCTGTGAGATTGCATATATATGTGAAGAACATTGTCCTTAGTGGATGTGGCTAAGATGGACTCAAAGTTGGCCTTAGAGGATTTTACCAGTGACCTTATTTACTTGTTAAGACAAAGGAGAGATTGCTTCCAACTTGGCACCTGCTTCTTCTTGGTCCTGGTTGACAAATTTTTTCCTTTTATTATAGAGTCTGTTTATTGCTGCTGTCCACCAGACAAGTTTACTGTTGAGGAAGATGATTTGGTCCAGTCAGGTATTGCTGAGTCCATGCAACTATGTAGGTACTCGTATTGTTTTTTTGATGTAGGCTTGGACATTAGTACTTGATTCAACTGAGATGGTGGCTTTGAAGCTGCTTATACCTGCTCTCAGGAGGTGGTAGTCAGCGTTGGAAAAGTTTTTTTGTTTGACCCTGGCAAGGAGGGATCAGGGGAGATGGTGACTTCAAACGTGATTGCGTTATGATCAGGTTTTACCAAGGAGGATGACATTGTGGGGGTGCTACAGTGGCTACTCATGTTGGTTAGTACCAGGTCCAGGATATTTTCACCTCTTGTGGGGGTGTCGACCAGCTGATCTGATGCATTGACATTGAGGAAGTCGAGGAATCTCTGGGCATTCTTGTTTGAGCTAGAATAGGTCTTCCACTCAGTGGTTGGGTAGTTAAAATTGCCCAGGATCAGTGTAGAGGGCTGAATCCTGATGGATTCAAGTAAATTCAGATAGATTGAGTGGGCCTCCTGAGTCATGGTTGGGGGTCTGTAGCTTGCTATGATTTGAATAGGTGTTTTGTCAATAGTTAACTGCACCTGGAGTGTCTCCTGTGCGTCATACTGTTTGACCAGCCTGGAGGTGTGTATGTTGTTGATAAATACTGAAACTTCACCTCCTTTGGCTTTGTAGACCTCTGTTTGGGGTCTGAAAATATGGTAGGACAAGTAACCTGGTAAGGCTGGGGTGTTCTTCTCAGCTTTGAACCAGGTTTCAGTGACTGCACAAATGTCAGCATCTTCAAGGGCGAGGAATGCTTGCAATGAGTGCAGTTTCATGTTAAGGCTTCTAGCGTTTAGCAGCATGACCTTTAAATTTTGTTTAGAAGAATTTTTCACGTTAGTAATTTTGTCCTCATGACTTTGCCTAAAAAAAGGCACTATGGGGGAAGCAAAGAGCCTTTGGCAGAAGCCTGAAGCCCAGGGGAGCCAGATGAAGGCCATCTCTGGCAAAGCATCATGGTGTGTAATCATGTCCTCCCAGGCTGTCGGGTACTCGATCCTCTTGGAATGACACCAGAAACTAAGCCAGTTGTCAGTCAATCATTTTCTGTTTGTTATGAGGCATCCTTCTGGGTGACTGTAGGATGCTGCTTAAGGCTAGGGACATACCTGGCTGAGACACACATTCATTGAGCTCAGTCATGTCTCTCTTCATATAGTCCAGAGAGATATGTCTCAAGTCATTCACACCAACATGGACTATGGCAGAGTTATAACAGTACCTGTTGTTGAGAGACTTGAGTATGTGAGTGATATGGTGGATTCTAGCTCCTGATAAGCAACTTACTGTGACTTCCCCTGGTGAGGGGCACATCAGTGTGTCTCACGTTAGTCTCCTATGACTGGTATGTTGGGTTTGTGTCTGGATCTTAGAGGCTGTGAGACACAGGCATGTGTACTATGTGTGGTGCTGGTTGCGGTGGGTTGTGATGTGCGTGTGTGCTTTTTACCTCAGAGGTCTCTTTTGTTTAGGTATGTTTTTGTTGAGAACCTCTACATATATAGGAACGTAGTGTACAGGTGTGGTTCGTGGTGGAAGTGTGGTGCTTGTGGTGTTTGTGCAGACAACCTTCTCAGTGCCAGATGTAGTGGCTTGTTATTGAGACAGCAAGGATTCTACAGTGCAGCATTAGGGGTTCTAAACTCCTGAGTGTGTTGTCTCTTAGATGAGACATTAAACTTCAGATGTTCATCGTGCATACAGCTGCAGTCATAACAGATGGGTTATCCTGCCGTCAGGCGGGTCCTAAACTTCAGTTCCATCTGCTTGAGTTGGTAGTTGCTTAGGTGGATGTATAACAAAAACTCACACAAGTAAAATAGAAGTCACTGGAACCACGAGCAGCTGGTAATGAAGTGGTTTATTAGACTCATACAACTTTTAAAACCACTAGTAAAAACTTTAGCCTTAAACAAAGCTTCTTCAGGCTTATTAAGCAAAAAATACCATCAACCATTTATATAATAAAGTGGGTCACATGATGCCAGTCAGGCTTGTTTGTGTATCTCTTTCAATAAAGGCTTTAAAGATACATAGCCATTCAAACCAGGTGAAATATGTGCCCCTAAACATAAAATCCAATTAAATTCTTCCTTTTCAGTGTAATCATTAATATTGCCTCCACGTATATTATTAACTACTACTCTAAAATTGAAAATTTAAAACTACGTCCAGAACCATTGTCTGTAATATGTTTATATAATGCATTTGTAACTATTTCTCTCTTAATTTCAGGTAAGTGGTTACAGATACAATCTTTTAACCTCCGATTCATTTTGTCCGCATAATATGCTTGACACGCAACACTTCTAGTCAGATTGACATTTCTAGTTTTTCAGTTACCATATGCATTAAGTCTGAAGAGCTTGTTAGAAACTGGATGAGTAAAATATTTATCACAACAAATGAAACTACAAAAAGCACATCTGCCCCATTCAGAGGTACCATTCTTAATTGGTTGCATCTTCCTTGATATGTCTGAACTTTATAACATAACTGCTTCAAAATTTGATTATTCTTATAACTGAAGCATTATCTCTTATCGACTGCCATCTGTAATTCTTGTATGTCATGTAGGATGTGCCAGTATTTCTCAATGATTTTCTTAACACTGGCAGTATTTCGATTATATGTTAACATGCATCTAATTTTACCCTGCAAACATTTATTCATTAGTACCAGTTGGCTAGCTTCTGAGAATAGTGGCTTAGCTCTGGTAGATTTACAACTCTTAACATCCTCACAACTCTCCAGTACTTTCCGCTTATTGTAATCTCTATTAACAAACTACAGATTGGTTTTCTATATAATCAAGTATTTAAATTATTGATACCTCTAAACACTGTTATGTCCAAAAAGTCAGTACTCTCAGTTGATGTTTTTTTTTTTTTAAATGTAGAAAGGAACATGCAGAGGATATTCATAAAACATATTAAACCTGTCAACACTACCTCTCCATATTAAACAAATAGTCCATAAATCTATGATAAAAAATAACATTCCTTGCTAGACTGTTATCTGTGGATAGAATAAAATTCCATTCCCATATAAACATAACAATATTTGCATAGCTGTTAGCATTGGGGGTACCCATTGCTACCCCTTTGTTTTGGACATAAAGTTGCTTTTGAAATAAAAGCACATTGTTCGACAGAACCATGTGTAGTAAGTCACATAACATATTAATATACTGTTGAGGGTATTCAGTAAAGTCTAGTAACTATTCTTTCACGTAAGAAACTCCAGTATCATTAGGTGTTACAGTGAATAATGAATTCACATCTAAAGTTACACAAAACCTGTAAAATTCACATTCTTAGACCAATCATATAATTGCCTCAAAAAAGTATCCTTAATGATTGTCCCAGTCTTTTCAAAGCCCGCTCTTATTTGGCTTTCTAAACACTTAGATGTGGGTTCAGTTACCCACTCTCTAGCTGATATTGTAGGTCTAAGTGGAGGCTTAGACATAGACGTTTGCAGCTTAGGAAGCCCATAAATAAACAGAATGATGGGTTTGTTCACCATTAAATAATCAAATGTATCCGTATCTATTGTATTTTGCTCAAAAAATATCTTTATATTGTTTAACACATTAGTTATAATGACATTACGTTCATGTTTTGTAATTTTAGTATAATCAACACTGTCAAACTACATATTCGTGGACTCCGTATAAAAGCTAGTGTCTAAAACAACTACCCCTCCATCAGCATTTTTATAATTTTTTCATTGCTAATTAATTTACTAATAGCATTTTGCGCACCTTTAGTTAAATAAAAAAAACTATCATTGCTATGTTGATTATTGTATAACTTATAAATCTCTTTTTCCACAGCCCTTTCAAACACTTGCATTACATTATTACTTTGTGGAGTAAACAGGATATTAAATTATTACTTTGTGGAGTAAACAGTCTAGACCTTTTACATTTGTTAACTCAGTTCATTGCACTATTACCATATAAGACTTATAAATTTAATGTCCTTGTAAAATGCTTTACCTCTGCTAATGTCTTAGTGATATCTGCCACTGCAGAAAGCACAAATCTCAACCCCTTTGATAGCACAGATAATTTGTGTGCATACAGGATGTGTTTAGACAGATTAAACACTAGGCTGTTCATCTCCTTGTTTGGCTTCTGGTTACTGGTCTCCAAAATGACTGATGTGAAGTTGTTCTATTTCGCCGTTTTGTTCTTACATGTGGGTTCGGAGCCGATCCCTCGGCTCCGAGTCGGCCGCTTTTCAAGCTCAAACTCTCAGAGAAGCTCGAGACACAGTATATATCCCATGATGCTCTACTGTATACCCCAGATCTAGTTTGTCGCTGCAACGGATCTACAGACTCGTCGGAAGAAGCTTGGGCCAGTGTTATTTTTCTATATTTAAAAAAAATATTTTTCTCTTGTATTGTTAGCTAGTGTTGTTTTCTTTAAAAAAATAGAGTTTAGTTAGAGTTGGTGTGTAGACTGGTATATTTTTTGGAGTGTTTTTCTTAACAGCTGTTTTTTCTAGGCCTTTCTTAGTTTTTTGGGCGTGACAGGGCTCTGTCAGCTCCTTTGTGTGTGCTAATTTTATTAGTGGTAGTTTAAAATTAGTTAGAACATTTAGAGATTAGCTAGTTCTGTAGAGAGTTAAGAACATTTAGAGATTAGCTAGTTCTGTAGAGAGTTAATATTAAAAAATATTTGAATAACATTTTTTGTATTTAATATACTCATAGTATTGAGTTCAGGGATCTGAACATATGTATATATATATATATATATATATATATATATATATATATATATATTTTTTTCCTCTCTCTTTTCTAAAATGTCAGAGAAGCCAAAGTCTGGCTTCAAAAGGTGTGTGTGTGGCCAGAAAATGTCTGTGATGGACAACCACTCCACCTGTGTGTACTGTTTAGGATCTGTTCATTTGCAGGAAGTGTGCTCTCTCTGCCACTCCTTTAGCGCAAGGGTTCTTCTGGAAAGGCGCAGGAAGCTGGTGGGTAGAGGACTCCTGAAGCCTGATTTTCAGGCTGCACTGGACAAGACCGACCTTTTTTCCCAGGCTTCGAAAGGGTCGAAGTCGTCCAAGGGGTCCTCGGAGCCCAAGTTCTCGGCTCCGAGCTCCTCTAGTATGGTTCGATCATCAGCTCCACAGCCTTTGGAGCCGTGCACCGAACATTTATCTCGGAGTCCAGTTGTGGATCTGGTGTTGGAGACTCCTCAGTCTCTGAATCTTCAATCGGTGCCATCTTCGGCCCCTTCGACCCATTCTTCGAGGTTATCTGATGTGGACCTGGACCGCGTGGTTAAGAGATTGCTAGAGAACCCGGCCCTGGCCAAAATGCTTTCCGCTTTGAGCCACCCGGCTTCAAAACCTGAAATCCCAGTACTACTCTCTACTCCTCCTCCTCCGAAGCCAGTCAAACTCTCGGAGCCGGGGCAGAGAGAACCAATGTTGGTAGAGCCCTTGGAGCCGAGGTTCGATCCAGCTCCGTCGACCTTGATCTCCTCTGTTCCAACCAGGGAGTCTCGGAACAGACGCTCCCTCGCTGGCTCCGGGGTGGAGAGTCAAACCGAGACTTCGGTTCTGACCCTTCCCCTCGGGGCTTCGGCGCAGGTGAGTTCGGTTCCGTTCTCTAGATTGGAGCGCGGGGTCTCGGCTCAGGGAGGGCTGCCGGCCTCTTCGGAGCCGACAGACTTCTCGGACCGGGATTCTGGTGCCTTCGATGCCATGAGGAAGGTCATGTCTTCTAAGACCACTACCTTTTCGGATCTTTCTTCCCTTCCCCCTAAAGGGCCACGTTCTGTCTCTTCCCCACAGTTCCCTACCAAGCGTCGAGACCCAGAGCCTCGGGTATCCCCATTGGGCGGCCCCTCCTCTACAGGGACTTTACCGGACGCTCCCACTGATGAAGTACCTAGGAAGAGACTGTGCAAGAGGAGGCACTTGGATTCCCCACAGGAATCCCTGACATCGGACACTGACTTAGAGGAATCAGGAGGGTCCCCACGATCCCCCTCAGGGGATGTCTCATTTGCAGACATATTGGAGATCTTAAGGCAGAGGGGTGATTGGCAGTTCCTTGCCCGTACTGAGGATGAGTCGGTACTCCTGAAGGCCTTTGGGTCTCAACCATCCACCTCCTGGGTTACTCCTCCCTTCGCCGAACTAATGGATTTAGTTGCTTGAAGTGCGTGGGAGTCCCCTGATTCAGTGGAACCGGTCCCTTGGAGGCCCAACAAGTTCATTACTTCCCCTGCTGAACAGGCCTTTCTTACCAAGGGAGTCCCGGTTGATGCCATGGTGGTGGCGGCAGCCACCAAGAAAGAGATGTTGGAAACCTCTTCTTCTGTCCATCCTCCTAATAGGGATTCTAGGATGATGGACAGGTATGGGAAATGCATATTTAGTTCTGCGGCATTTTCCATGAGATCGCTCATCTACCTAACCCACTTTACCTGCCTTCAACGAGATCTTAGAGCTGGGAGATACTCTACAGGGTAACACAGCTGAACACAGCTGATGCAGTTTCTGAGAAAGTGACTGCACAACTCAACACCCTCAGTTCTATTTTCAACTCATCCATGCGGCTCATTTCTTATGCCGCCGATGGATCGAGTAGGGCTGCAGGTTCAGCAATAGCTCTTCGGAGACCATCCTGGATGCGCCTTTGCTCCTTTGTGGAAGCCTTCAAGTCTTCCTTCATCAATACCCATTCAATGGTTCCGCATTGCTCGGGCCTAAAGTTAAGGAGACGCTTACTAGGTGTGAACAAGAAGGAAAGACTCTGTCTGCTGTAGGAGTCCATTTTTCCACTCCAACTAGACCATACCCCAAAGGGCAACGAAGTGGAAAAATGTGGTTTCGAAAGCCCCAAGGAGCTTTCCAGAACACACCTACTGATACCCCCTCTAGGGGCAAAATGGAAGACGCCACCCAAACGGCAGAGGGGGTCCGCAAAATCAGGGTGACAGGGAGCAATTCTCTGGTAAGCCCTATCAGCATTCCTGAAAGGAAGCCCGGCTGTCCTGCTCTGGAGGCGGTCGGGGGTCGCTTGGCTTTATACCCAAATGCCTGGCTAAACATTACAACAGATTCTTGGGTAAAAAGCATCATTTCCAGAGGTTACTACATTCCCTTTACAAAATTCCCTCCCATGTGTACAAGTATTCCAGACGTTCCACCCAGTCTGCGAAAACTAGTAGCCATAGAGATTCAAAACCTGCTAGACAAGAGTCATCCAGCCAGTCCCGGCAGACCAGATAGGATCCGGAACTTACTCAAGGTTCTTTTTAGTTCCAAAGAAAACAGGGGACTGGAGGCCCATATTAGCAAACTCAACACCTTCGTCAAGAAGGAAAAGTTCCGGATGGTCATGCTTCAATCGATACTTCCATTTCTAGAAACGGGCGATTGGATGTGCTCTATAGATCTCAAGGATGCTTACTACCACATCAAAATGACCAGATCATCCAGAGATCACTTGCGTTTCCGGCTGGGGGCCAGTCATTACCAATTCAGAGCCCTGCCCTTTGATCTCGCCACAGCCCCCAGAGTGTTCACCAAATGTATGGCAGTGGTCACGGCTCACCTGAGACGCTTAGGATTCCGGGTGTTTCCATATCTGGACGACTGGCTCCTCACCGCCACCTCCAGGCATCAACTAATTCAGGCAAGAGACTACACTTATCAACCTGTGTTCCCAGTTGAGCATAACCTTAAACTTCGAAAAGTCTGCGTTATCACCCTCACAGTGTATTACCTTTATAGGAGCAGAGCTAGACACTGTCGATTCAAGGATCAGGTTGCCTCAAACAAGAATCTTATCCCTAAGAAGTCAGTTGTCCAGTCTGTTTACCCAGAACAAAGCTCCTGCGTCCCAGATATTGAAGCTGTTAGGCACAATGGCAGCGACACTAATAGCAGTCCTGTTGGGACGCATGCACATGCGGATACTCCATTGGTTACTCTTCACACAATGGTCTTACCAACAGCTGCCTATGTCGCACGAGATTCTGTTAACAAATCTTTGCAAGAAGGCTCTCAATTGGTGGCTGAACAGCGAGCAGATAGTAGTCGGACGTCCCCTTGTTTTCCTCCAACCCACAGCCACAGTGACCACGGATGCTTCCCTGATAGGGTGGGGGGGGGGGCTATTTCAGGGAAAGACTGTCCAAGGTACTTGGTCGAGCATGGAATCACATTTGCATATAAATGTCCTGGAGCTGAAAGCGGTGTTCCTGGCGTTGCAACACTTTCATGACTGTCGTCCTCCAGGGACAATTGCAATTCAGACGGACAACATGTCAGTAGTCTGGTACATCAACAAGCAAGGGGGAACCAGATCGTATCCCTTATGCCGAGAGGCCCTAAGAATTTGGCAGTGGGCTGTATCCACCAGGTGCTTTCTGATAGCAACGCACATCCCGGGGTCATCCAACGTGATAACGGACAAACTGAGCAGGGCCATCCTGTTGCCTCACGAGTGGTCCCTCAAACAACAGGTGGCGGACAAGATTTTCCGCAGGTGAGGCCAGCCTTGCTGCGATCTGTTTGCATCTCCGATGAATGCCAAATGCAGAAGCTATTTTGCCCTTTATCCCCCACCGGGGAGCAACCTGAGGGACGCGCTTGTACACGATTGGCCACCGGGCCTCCTGTATGCCTTCCCGCCAGTTCCTCTAATTCCCAAGTTCATACAGAAAGCCAAAAGTCTGGGAAGGACTGTTATTCTGATAGCCCCATCTTGGCCTCGTCAGATTTGGTTCCCCTTCCTACAGAAGTATCAAGTGGAAGAACCATGGGTTCTGGACCCAGTGCCAGATCTTCGGACTCATTTGTCAGGAGTTCTTCATCCCTCCCTCATCTCCCTAAAACTGACAGCTTGGCTGCTCCAATTCCCATATTAGCCAGGTCTCAAGATTTGTCTCCCGCTGTCCAACATATTATAATTTCCTCTCATAAACTGTCAACCAGGAAGCTATATAATAGGAAATGGAAACGATTTGTTCACTGGGCTTCTCACCACGACGTCGACCCATATGTTGTGCCTATTCATACCATATTAGAGTTCTTGTCCTCCTTGTTCTATGATGGCGCAGCAGCTGCCACCATAAGGGTTCAATTGGCTGCCATTTCCATCTTTCATGTAGGGTTTAACGGATCTAACATCATGTCCCACAGACTATGTAAAGCCTTTTTGAAAGGGACCCACCATCTCAGACCACCTATCAGACACCCTCTTTCTCCCTGGAATTTGAATCTTGTCTTATCCCAATTGATGCTTACCCCCTTCGAACCCGCTTCATCTTGTGATTTGAAGTTTCTGTCTTGGAAAACAATATTTCTGGTAGCCATTACATCTGCGCGTAGGGTCTCTGAACTCCAAGTTCTATCTTTCAGGCCCCCATATTTGATCTTCCACCCTGATAGGGTGTCCCTCAGGACAAATCCTACCTTTCTTCCTAAGGTCTGCTCCGAAAGTAACTTAAATCAGTCCATTGAGCTCCGAACTTTTTTTTAGACATCATACCAACAGACTGGAGTATATGTTACACAAGCTTGATGTTCACAGACAATTGAGATTCTACTTGGACAGAACGAAAGATTTCAGGCAATCTGATCAACTCTGTCTCCTATGCAGAGAACAAGAAAGGTTCTGCAGTATCAAAAGTCACATTATCTAAGTGGCTTTCTGATTGCATTAAATTCATTTATTCCTTCACTAATCAGCCATTACCGACGAACGTCAAAGCCCATTCTACCCGGGCTGTTTCTACGTCATTAGCTCATGCAGCTCGTTTACCCTTGGACATCATCTGTGCAGCTGCTACTTGGTCCAAACCTCACACGTTTATCACTCATTACAAAGTGGACAGGGCCTCCAGGGACAGGGCTTCCTTTGGTTCCACTGTGCTCAGGAATGTTCTCCCTTGAGCCGCCCAGGATTAGGGTGCTTGGGACGCTACCCACGTGTAAGAACAAAATGGCGAGATAGAACAACTTCACATAAAGAAGTTATGTTCTTACCATAACGTTCCATGTGAGTTGTTCATCTCGCCTTTTTGTTCTTACATTCCCTCCCACCTTCCCCCTCCTAGTGAGAAGAATGGTTGTCTTGGTGGATTGGTTGGTCTTGTCATCTTGTCTCCTTAAGACAGACTGTTTGTTTTTTTTTTCTGCAAATCTAGAGGTACCTAGATAGGTAGGTATTGCAGTGCTTATTTTTTTTAGGCTGTCTTCGGGTGCAGCGTACTAGATCTGGGGTTTACAGTAGAGCATCATGGGATATATACTGTGTCTCGAGCTTCTCTGAGAGTTTGAGCTTGAAAAGCGTCCGAATCGGAGCCGTGGGATCGGCTCCGAACCCACGTGTAAGAACAAAAGGCGAGATGAACAACTCACATGGAACGTTATGGTAAGAACATAACTTCTTTTTTCCTTTGTCTTACTGAATGTTCCTTCTCAGGCTTTGTTTCTTCCATTGGGAATGGTTCCCCCAATTAAAAGGAAAACCAACAGTCAGTGGGATCCAAGGCTCTTACGGAGTTAGCATTCACAGTTGTTTGTTCCTGGTCCTGCTCAGCAGCTTGTGTATCATCTAAGTTGTGTCTCTTTGGGCCATTGATAATGATATCATCTTTCTGCTGGGCTCCTGTTAAAACCTCATTGGGAGGGTGTTGACTGCTATACTCAACCCAATTGCTTAAGGAAGTTAATACTGCTTCAATGAATAGTGCAGCAGTAAAAAAGGGGGTTCTCTGATTTAGTGACCAGATGAGATAAGCTATCCAGATTGCCCTCATTTTCAGTCACAATATGTTTAAGAGCTCTGTTTACTTGTTTGTTTTGTGGTCACTGGATTTACTTGCGTACTGGCTGTATTTTTCTGCTTATGTAAAAAAAAAAAAAAAAAAAATCCATAGCACCTGTCAAAAAGACTAGAGTTCTTTATTTATACAACTATTTACAATTTCTGTATTTACAATGAAATGAACTTTCATTGCACATCATTTTCCTTCATTTCTAAACATCTCTTTACATATATTTAGACCCCACTCTGTTTTCCACAACCACCACTTAATTTTCCTTATTACATTTGGTAATATCCATGTTCCATTAAACATTTTTTCATTTAATTTTTCATTCCAAATTATCCATATATTATTAAACATTTTTTATCTAAATTATTACATAGTATTTACTATATCTTCCAGAACAAGCATGGTCAGTCATATCCATATTTATCTGAGTGTACTCATGAAATTCTTTAATAATTTTGTATTCTGTTAATTTTTCCCATAAATTTTTAACTCTTTTACATGTCAAAAACATGTTCAGTTTCTAATTCTCCACAGAAAAGACAAATTCTCTTATTTATTTTTTATAGGGCATATTTCCCTTTACTTGCAACTTATTAGTCTGCAATCTCCATAAGAAATTTTGACATTCAATATTTTTCTTACACCTTTTATTTTTTTGCTTTATAACTTTTATCTTTTCTTCCATTAAACGTTCCTATGGATTCACACAATAATTTTGCAGCACTTTATTTTTATACCATATTTTCTTCTTCTTTCTATCATTAATTTCCATAATTTTATTTTTTCTAGATGGATTATGACTTCATTTGTCCATTCTCTCTTCCTTTTGTTTGTTTTAATTATATCCCATTCTCCTTTGCATTTCTCTTTAAATGTACTTGTAACTAGCTTGTATTCTTTTCTGTTTATCCACACCAAAACTCTATACAAATTCAGTGAAGCTCTGTATAATATTGGATTTATTAAACCTAACCCCCTTTCCCTTTTTCCATATACGATACTCTTCTTTTCACTGGATTTAATCTAGACCCCCAAATAAATTGAAACATAATTTCAATAAACTTTTTCTCCTTGTCTCTTTGTGTCATATATTTACTAACTTTGTATGACAATTTTCCCATTCACATTGTATTTATCAAATGCACTTTTTTTATTAAAGCCAAACTATAACTACTCCACCTAATACTTAATGCTTTAAAATCTCTCAAAATTTTTTCCCATTGTTCTTTCAAGATGTTATCTTCTCCAAACTCGGTTCCTAATACTGATATCTATTTCTTTTCAAATGTTATTCCTTCTGTCTACTTATCTACAAAATCCTAATACTGATATCTATTTCTTTTCAAATGTTATTCCTTCTGTCTACTTATCTACAAAACCCTTACGTTTTTCTTTGTTAATTTTAATCCAGCTTCTCAGTCTTTAATTCACCTTCATAACTACCTTTTTCATTTCTTCTTCATTTTTGGCTATTAAAATTATATCATGCTGAGGTAGTTAAATGTAACCTTCCTAAACCCCAAAAACCACCTAGACAAAGTAAAGTACACGTAACAAATACCCTCAGCAGCCCCGAATGTACTCTTTCAAAACAACACCACATCTCATGGACCTCTACTTCTAAGCCCATAAGGCAAGCCGCCACACAGTCCAACATTCTAATCATTGGAGACTTGATTGTGAGACACACTGAAGTCTCTCTCTCTCTCTCCAGGCTGAGTAAGGAGAATGTCACAGTCAGTTGCTTATCAGGAGCTAGGATCTGCCACATTACGCATGCACTCAGGTCATTGGACCACAAGTATTAGTATGACTCAGTCATAGTCCATGTGGGTTTAAATGACCTGAGACATACCTCTCTAGACTATATGAAAAGAGCCATCATGGAGTTCTCGGAATATGTGTCTTAGGTTGTTATGAGCCTAGCATTGAGCAGCATTTTACCTTCTCCAAAGGTGATGCCATGATACGAACAAAAGATGACTGACTTTAATGGTCTCTAGTGTCATTCTAAGGTGGTGCAGTATTTGTCAGCATGGAAGAAGGTCAGCAGACCATGCTGCTTTGCCGGTGATGATCTGCCCCTCTCCCATGTAGGCTTTCAAATATTAGCTAAAACATTGTTTTCCCCCATAGTGCCTTTTTTAGGCAATCCAGCACAGCAAATCAAAACCAAGAAAATCTAAAGGTATTGCTCCTCAGTGCTAGGATTCTAAACAAAAAACTCTGCTCCCTAGAAATTCTGTTCACTCTAGAGAATGCTGACATCTGTGCTGTCACTGTGACATGGTTTAAAGCCACAGAGAGTACACTGATAGTGCAAGGTTATAATTCCTTCCACACATTTAGACCAGCTACTACACAGACTGGGACTAAAGATGGAGGTATCTAGATTTATGTCAAAAGGAAGTATACCTCAAGGCTGGTCAAACAGGACAATGCACTTGAGCTTCTTCATGTTTGAATCACCATAGACAAAATCCTTTACCTCTTCTTTACAAGATATAGGTCCCCATGTATGATCCAGGAAACCCATACCATGTATTTAAAATTATTGGAAACACTCACCATCCAACCCAATACCATATTCATGAGTGACTATAATTACCTCACTGATAAATGGGAATCCTGTATGACACCAAATGTATAGGCACAGAGATTCCTGGATTTTGTAAAAACAGACTCCCTGGACCTGTGTCAGTACACCAAACGGGTGCAACCATATTCAATCTGGTCCTCACTAATATGGGAGAGTGCTACACACTCCTATTGTAAAGTCTTCCTTGGTAAGGTCAGACCACATAATGGTCTCCTTTGAAGTAAAAATAAAACCTGGATCCCCAGCTAAGGTCTGTGTTTAACCATCAAATAACATTTCCATTGAATGTCTAAACATTGAACTCTGACCATGGAATGTTCATTCAGCAACCCTGGAAAGTAACTAGTTGGCCAACACTTTCTTGTCTGCCTTTTTCTCCACTGTAGTGTGGTGTGGTCTCGGAGCTGGTCTATATAGTTAGGGGGTTGTGGGGTGCAAAGCCCTCCCCCACCTGGGTAAGTTTTAATTGTTGTGTTTTTTGACATGGAAAAGTATTGGGTAACTATTTAATTTCCCTGGTGAAAAAATGAACATTTGCTGAATGAAAGTTCGATGCAATTTTTTTTGACGGTTAAATGTAGGACCCCCCCCAGTTAACTGTGGAATGTTCAAGAATTACTCTAAGGCTAACTTCCTGCTATTGTGATAACCTGGAAAAATCTCAAGCCCTCTTAGACCCTGAGAACACTGCTGTTCTTGCAGAACTGTTCACAGAATACCTATACAAGCATGTTAATAGCTGCACAGCTGTACCCACTAGGAGGAAATACAGAACTAACTCAAAAAACAACCCACCCTGGTGGAATCACAAAATCGATACCCTGAATAACAGAGGGAAGAAAGTCATGACAAAAATTAGGAGATGTATCATCCAGCAGGATAAAAACAGCCCTATCAAACCAAACAACTCGGAAGAGAAATAGTGTATCAAAGCCAAATCTGAGCTAATTTTGGCCTCCCAGGCCAAGGACAACCACAAGGCATTCTTTAGCTATGTCCGCAACCTCAAGGGCAATACACAACTGTGTGCAGAGCTTGTTGTAAATGAAGCCACCTGTACTGAGCCAGAAGATATAGCAAACCTACTGGCTGACAAATTCATCTCTGACTTTACTACTCACTTCCCCTCAACCTTCCCTCAGGAAATACAATCAAATGTAACTATTCCTGCTATTACCAGGGAACAGGTCTTTAATGTTCTCTCTAAGGCCAAGAACACTGCATCATTGGGTCCAGACGATATTTCCGGATGCAAAACATGACCTATCAGGCCCTCTGGAATTGCTATTTAACTTATTCCCTCCAGTACAGTTGTTTTAAGTATGTACCTTTAATTTCCAGTGGGTGTGGCTTGACACACTAAAAAAATAGAAGATGTAATGTGATCCTATCTCGCCTACATTCTCTACAGATGGGTTCGGAGCCGATCCTTGGCTCCGACTCGGCCGCTATACAATTGAACACAGTCTCTTATTGGCTGAGTTACCTCGTATCCCAGGATGCACCACTACTGCTTCCCCAGATCTCGTTTGCCGCTTCTGAAGCACAGACGTGGTCTCGGACTTGGCTGAGCTAAGTGCCTCTTAGTCAAATTTTTTTCTGTATATTTTTTTGCTAAAACTTACCCAAAAGCTGTTTTAACAGCTACTTATTGTTGTGTGACTGTGTATTTGATATTTTTGTGGTAAAATTGTGTTTTTTGTGGTACTTAAGCGGTCCCGTTTAAGTTAGAGGGGCCTTGCCCTATCCTAGGCGTTTTAGTTAGAGTCTAGGCTGTCTTGTGTAGTTTTTCGTAGTTAGTGTGTTTGTAGTTAGGTATAGCCATGTCGAAGGAACATAGACCATCAGGGTTTAAAAAATGTTCAAAATGTAATTATAAAATGTCCATTACGGACGACCATTCATTGTGTGTCCACTGTTTGAGCCCGAAGCACCTCCAAGAATCCTGTAGCGTTTGCCACGCTTTTTCCTCTCGCGTCCTCCAAGAGAGGAAAAATAAGTTAATTTTGAAAGGGCTTATTACCCCTTCCTTTGAGGAAGCCCGATCTTCTTCTTCACCTTCGAGGAAGAAAAAGTCTTCGGCTCCGACCAGCCCGTCGGATCCAGCAGCTAAAAAGTCGCGGCAGGCTTCTCCGTCGGCTCCACGGACTTCAGAGCCGAGGGCGGAACGGTCTGCCTCGATGTCTCCAGCCTCGACTCCTCTGGCTTCGGAGTCGAGAGCTCGGGAGTCCAGAGGCGAGTCATCTCCATCGGCTCCACTGCCTTCGGAGCCGATGGGGATAGCGGGCAGCTCAGACTCTTCCCCTTCGGTGCCGAAGTCCACATCGGCTCCGAGGGAAATTGCAGTGGTAGTGGAATCTCCCTCGGCGCCGATACTTCTCGAACCCATACGGAGCCGGTCCCCCAGTCTTTCGGAGCCGGCGGAGAAGTCGACTCGGACCCGGTCGGTCTCTTCTCGGTCGTCGAGGATGTCCGATTTGGATTTAGACAGGGTGCTTCAAAGGCTTTTTCAGTCTCCGGTCTTTGCAAAGTTGATCTCGGCTCCAGCCCAGTCTGCTCCGGAGCCGATTTCCCATCCTGTTATCTCGATTCCTCCTCCAACAGCTTCGGTGCCGTTGGAGTCGGTGTTGGTGGAGCCGGTGGAGGTTGTCGGGTCGGTTCCGACCCTAACTCCAACCCCGTCCTTTGGGTCGGGGTTCGGTACGCGGACCTCCTCTGTCGGCCCTGGGGGGGGACGCTTCGGGACCGATCCTTTCGGTTCCGAGCCTCCCTCTCGGTGCGTCGGCTGCGGGGGTTCCGACTGCTGTTGTGGCCTCGGGGGTTGAACCATCGCCTTTGCAATCCCCCTGTCTCATGACAGTGGAGCTCCTGGGCCTGAGGTTACCCCCATTGGGGGTTCCCTTCTTCCTGGAGGTCCCTCCGAAATGCTTTTGGAGGAACCTCCGAGGAAGAAACAGTGTAAGAGGAAGCACGTCGACTCCCCTGATGACTCTCTCACCTCGGATACCGACCTCGATGATGCGGAAGGGTCCCCCAAGTCGTCCTCGGATGATGTGTCCTTTGCGGACATCTTGGAAATCCTTAAGCAACAAGGCAACTGGCAGTCCAAACCCCCTTCTGCTGAGGAGTCGGTTTTCCTCAAGGCCTTCGGGGCTCAGCCCTCCTCCTCCTGGGTGTCTCCGCCCTTCGATGAGCTTCTGGATTTGATCTCTCGAAGGGCGTGGGAACACCCAGATTCTGTTGAACCGGTGCCAGCTCGCCCCAATAAATTCCTTTCGACTCCCCCGGATAAGGACTTTCTCTCGAAAGGCGTGGCTGTAGATGCCATGGTGGTGGCATCTGCCACCCAGCAAGATGTGGCAGAGGCTTCAACGTCCGTCCATCCTCCTAATAAGGAGTCTAGGAGCATGGATCGTGCGGAAGCGTACCCTTTCTTCAGCGACCTTTACATTAAGGTCTCTGAACTACTTGACGCATTTCACGAGACTGCAGAGGGATCTGGTCAAGGAGCTTTCGGATACCCTCTCTGGTGACTTACCTGAGCAGTTGGCCCAGACGGTTAACTCCCAGTTGGCTACCTTGTCCTCGTTATCCAACTCGTCCATGAGGCTCATTTCTTATGCAGCCGAAGGAGCGAGCAGAGCGGCGGGAACAGGTGTTGCTCTATGGAGACAAGCCTGGCTATGCCTGTGTCACTTTGCGGAGGCCTTTAAGTCTTCCTTTGCCGACGCCCCCTTTGATGGGTCCTCACTGTTTGGACCCAAGGTAAAGGACACTTTGACTCGCTGCGAACAGGAGGGTAAGACTTTAACTGCCGTAGGGGCCCGGTTTTCCACTCCCTTCAGACCTTATCCCAAGGCTCGAAGAGGAGGGAAAATGTGGTTCCGTAAGTCTCAAAAGCCTTACTCGTCACAGCAGAGCGATTCCCCTTCTAGAGGCAGAGGAGGGGGAAATTTTTCAGGGAGACGCTGTCCCAGAGGCGGCGGAGGCCCCTGCAACACTGGAGACCGCGAGTCCTTTCGTGGTTACTCCTTCTTCCAGCATCCCTGAAGGAGTACCCGGCTGTGCAGCTCCGGAGCCAGTCGGGGGTCGTTTTTTGAGACACCTAAAGGCCTGGGAAAATATCACTCAGGACCAATGGGTGCTTCGAATCATCGCCGGAGGTTACACCATTCCTTTTTCTCAAACCCCCCCCCCACCAGTCCAAAGAATCCCCGTCCCGCCACCCAGTCAACGGGATCATGCAGCCAGCGAAATATCGAAGCTGCTTCAAAAAGGGGTCATCCAACCTGTCCCCGCAGACCAGGCCGGATCAGGGACTTACTCAAGATTCTTTTTGGTACCAAAAAAGACCGGGGACTTGAGGCCCATTTTGGATCTCAGCAAATTAAACCGATTTGTGAAAAAGTCCAAATTCCGGATGGTCACCTTGCAATCCATTCTCCCACTTTTGGAGAAAGGTGTTTGGATGTGCTCCATAGATCTCAAAGACGCCTACTATCACATTCTGATAAATCAGGCGTCGAGGAGACACTTACGCTTCAGCCTAGGAGACAGTCATTTCCAGTTCCGAGCACTGCCCTTTGGTCTCACCACAGCCCCCAGGGTGTTCACCAAATGTTTGGCGGTGGTGACTGCTCACCTGAGAAGTCTAGGATTCCAGGTGTTTCCATACCTAGACGACTGGATCCTAACTGCCACCTCCAGGTATCTACTCTTGGAAACTCTAGCAGCCACTATCACTCTAGGCAACTCCTTAGGAATCACCTTCAATTGGTCAAAATCTGTATTGCTGCCATCTCAGCGTATTCTGTTGATTGGTGCAGAAATAGACTCAAGGCAGATGCTAGTCTATCTTCCTGCGGAAAGGATAGCAACGCTGCAGTTTCAGGTTCAGGCATTACTCCTCAGACGTCGTGCTCCAGCGAGAATGGTCCTGCAGCTGTTGGGTTCCATGGCAGCCACCATTCTTCTGCTCCCCTTGGCAAGGTTGCATATGAGGGTACTCCAGTGGCTCCTATCAGTCCAGTGGTCTTATCAAGACCTTCCCCTCAGTCACCACATATTGATCACAGAGACGTGCAAACAGGATCTTCGTTGGTGGCTTCTTTCCTCCAACCTGAATCTAGGGTGACCCTTCGTTCCCCCATTCCCCTCGGCCACGTTGACTATGGACGCCTCCCAGACAGGGTGGGGGGGACATTATCTGGACAGGTCGGTCCAAGGCACGTGGCACACCGACGAGAGTCTTCTCCACATCAATATCCTGGAAATGAAGGCGGTGCTTTTAGCGTTGCAAGCACTACACGATCACCTCCCCCAGGGTACGATTGCCATTCAGTCCGACAACATGTCGGTAGTCTGGTACTTAAACAAGCAAGAAGGGACCAGGTCTTACCCCCTTTGCAGAGAGGCCATGAAGGTATGGAACTGGGCGATTGCTACCAAGCGTTTCCTAGTGGCAACGCACATTCCGGGGAGATCCACCGTGATAGCCGACAGACTGAGCAGAACTATTCTCTCCCCTCACGAGTGGTCCTTGAATGACAGAGTGGTAGCGCAGATTTTCACGAGATGGGGAGTTCCTTGTTGCGATCTCTTCACAAGTCCCCTCAATGCGAAATGCCAGCAGTTCTTCACTCTCACCCCAGTTCCGGGGGAGATCCCCAAGGACGCTCTAGTCCACGTTTGGCCCCCCGGTCTGCTATACGCCTTTCCACCGGTTCCCCTTCTTCCCAAGGTGATTCAGAAGGCGATTCGCTTGGGAAGCAAAATGATACTAATCGCGCCCCATACTGGCTTCGTCAGGTCTGGTTCCCCTTTCTTCACAAATATGCATTGGAGGGTCCCTGGTTCCTGGACCAAGTTCCGGACCTCTTGACGCATCAGTCAGGACAGCTCCATCAGTCCCTCCATTCATTGAAGTTAGCAGCTTGGCTACTCTTCTTCCAACCATAGTTAGGAGCCATTCTTTCGCCCCTGAAGTCATGCATATTTTGTCTTCAGCCCACAAGACTTCTACTAAAAAGATGTATAGCAATAAATGGAAGAGGTTTGCTATTTGGGCCCAACTCCGAGGATTAGACCCTATGACAGCCTCGGTGTCAGAGGTACTGAAGTTTTTAGCTTCCCTGTTCAACCAAGGTTGTTCGGTGTCTACCATCAAAGTTCAATTGGCTGCTATTTCCAATTTTCATGAGAGCGTAGAACCACCTTTAATGAGCAACAAGTTGTGCAAAACTTTTATTAAAGGAGCTTGGCTTCTACGGCCCCCTATATCTCAACGTTCACCACCGTGGGACCTTGACGTGGTGTTAGGTGCATTAACCTCATCTCCCTTTGAGCCGGCAGCAACCTGTGATTTAAAATTTCTTTCTTGGAAGACTGCTCTTCTAGTTGCTATTACATCAGCCAGGCGAGTTTCAGAACTTCAAGCCCTATGTGTCAAACCACCATACCTGGTATTTCACAAGGATAGAGTATCTCTTAGACCAAACCCATCCTTTATAACAAAGGTTTTTTTCTAACTTTTGTTTGCAACAATCACTGGAACTACCGGTCTTTTTCCCTAAGTATTCAAACAGAGCCGAATATACTTTTCACAGCTTGGACGTACACAGACAATTACGTTTCTATTTGGATAGGACACACCAAGCACGAAAATCAGATTAACTGTTTGTGTCCTTTTCGGATAGTAAATTAGGCAAAGCCGTCACAAAAGTCACTATTGCCAAGTGGATCAGAGACTGTATCAGTCATATTTATCTCATTTCAAATAAGGAGCTTATAGTTCAGTGAAAGCTCATTCTACTAGGGCTATGGCCACTTCGGCAGCCTTTCATTCCAAGCTCTCTATTAGTGACATTTGTGCGGCTGCTACGTGGCCTTCTCCACACACCTTTATTTCTCACTACAAATGGGATGTGGCATCTAGGGGTCGAGCTTCCTTCGGTTCCACGGTTCTCAGGAGTGTTTTCCAGTGAGCCACCCAGGAATTAGGTGCTAGGGACGCTGTCCCATCTGTAGAGAATGTAGGCGAGATAGGATCACATTACATCTTTTAGTTATGTACTTACCATAACTTTAGATGTATGGGATCCATCTCGCCTACATTCCTAATAACCCACCCTCCTTCCCCCTGCCTCGTAGACCAGAAGAGACCGGACGATCCGAAATTGAACTTCTTTCCTCTCTTGAAAGAACTGGGAATGTTATAACAATAGTCTATTTCTGTGTGCATGTGTGCGGACAAACAAGATCTGGGGAAGCAGTAGTGGTGCATCCTGGGATACGAGGTAACTCAGCCAATAAGAGACTGCGTTCTATTGTATAGCGGCCGAGTTGGAGCCGAGGATCGGCTCCGAACCCATCTGTAGAGAATGTAGGCGAGATGGATCCCATACATCTAAAGTTATGGTAAGTACATAACTAAAAGTTATCACCTTAGTTCTAATAAGTACTCATTGACAGAGGTCAAATATCAGTACAATTGTTTGCCGTCATGTATGTTTCAAGACAAAATATTCTGATACCTTGTATGTAGCATGGTGTGGAATTAATGAAAATATGCACAAGCAATATTTAATGCCTGGAGGTGCAATAGGTGTTAACTGCAGAAATGTCTGGAGGTGTACTCGGCTGTGATGAGTTTAACAGTAGCATTCAAACAGGCTTCGTACCTCATGAGTGGAGAACAGCAACAGTCATCCCCCTGCACCAAGTTGGGTCATCTACGGATCCGGGATATTCGTAAGTCTCACTAGTTTCACATGCAAAGCCATAGAAAGAATCATCATGGAAATCAGTAATGATATAGTAAACCTTCAGACACCGTATTCAACCCAACCCATTTTGGTTTCGTCAAGGACGTCATGCCTGTTCAGCTTGGTGGACTACTTTGAGAAAGTCACCAAAGCAATGGATGAGGGCAAAATGTTTCACAATGTCTGCCTTGACCTGGCCAAGTCTTTTGACAATGTAACCCACTTGGGCGTTGTTGACAAACTCAAGAGGTTGGGTACAAACCCTTATGTCACCCGGTGGATAGACAACTGGTTCACAGAAAAGACCAAGGAAGTTAGAATTGAGGAGTCCACCTCTACAACGAGGCCAGTCACAAGTGGAGTCCCTCAGGGATCGGTTCTGGGACTGCTCCTTTTTGGCATTTACTTCTGTGAAGTCAAGACCATTGTCAATAGACTCTGGCTTACTAAACTTGCAGATGATTGTAAATTAAGAGCTGTCATTGAATCCCACACTGACACAAATGTTCTTCAGGAAGGGCTGACACAGACAAACAACTGCTGGACTAAAGCTAAATGCCAAGAGATGCATAATAGAATCCTTTGGGAAGTCATGCACCGTGGTAACAATCATATTGAGAACGCACCCCTAAGAGTTAACCCATTAGTTATGGACTTGGGGGGACACAGACAGTAATCTAGCCTCTGACCATCATGTGTCTACAGTAGTGAGGAAATCATTCTGTGTTGCCAAACTTATAAACAAAGGTATGGCATCTAGGTCCAGGGAAGTCATTGTTCTATTGTATTTGGCATTCATCAGATCTGTCATTTAGTACAATGCCACCAAGCCAGTGACCACACCAAATTGTAGAAAAGCCGTTTATTCTCTGTGACGTCACACCAGCAATGCCTTCAAGGAGTATATTCAAAAATCTTGATGATTATATATATTTTTTGTTTTTAGTGTGGTTTACTGCATTTAGTACAATGCCCCCTTTAGTATGTACCTAACCAGGCATATCCAACTGTTGGAATATCCACAGAGGTTCCTTACTAAAAGAATACAGGGCATAAGTAACATGTCCTATGCAGAACACCTCGAGTCCCTATCCCTATATTCTGCCCCCTACAGACTGTTAAGGGGAGATCTGTGCCTGGCATACAGGGTAATGTCAGACCCCACTCTGGACCTTATGCATATCCACAAAACAAAGAGCACCAGAATTACCCATTGCAAGGACTTGAACTTTGTTTGTGATATAAATAGGACTTGCTGGAGAGACAGGTATGTATCCCAGACACTACCCTGTCTCTGGAACAGACTTCCCATCCATGTGAAGCAGAGTTCCTCCCTAACCTATTTCAAGTGTAACCTGGGCAATTGGATGAGTAACATAAAGTTCATCCCTGGTATGGCACCTGTGTCTCTAATGAACACAGGCAAACCTGTAAACAGTTCATCTCCCAGGTGCCTGCTTGTAAATGTTTCATCTCCCAAACCCCTGCTTACACTTATCAAGGGTACCAGAACTTGTCAGAGGTTTGAGAAGCATGGCTAGGCTTAAAATGGCCGTTGTGGTCTTTAGCTTAGTAAACACCTATGAATGTCATAAGTAATAGGATATATCACTCCCATTTCCTATACATATTTATTCTTTTTCATGCCTTCATTTATTCCTTTTATTACACTATTCATTACCATCACAAACAAAATATTACTCTTTTGACATCCTTGTTTTATACCTCTAGCCATCATTTCTTCACTTAACCATTTACTAAAACTTATACTCCAGTTCAAAAACCTTTTTTATGTTAAAATTATATTTTCCATTATTTGCTGTAAAATCTCATGCTCTACTGAATCAAATGTTTTATCAATATCTGCTGCTATTTTCACTTCAATTTTTCTTTTTCTTTATATCATCTACTATTTCTGTATTACTTTTAATAACTCTTGGCTACTTTTTCGTTCAATTCCATAAATTTCTTCTTACATTACAAGTCTAATTAAGCAATAACCCACGTCTGGTGTGGTTTGGTCATGAGGGCGAAGCCTGAGTGGTCAAACAAAGACAACGATGGGTAAATCTAGCATTACCCACACCCAGACGTGGGTTATTGCTATTATACAATGACATTATTTAAGAAAAAACATACTTTTCTTAAATAATGCCTTTGTATAATACCCGCGTGGTGTCCTTCCCGCTATCCTGGGGCTTTTTGTGATGTACTGCGCATGCATATGTGCAGTACATCAGAGCTGTGTAGAGGCAGTAACGGAGAAAGGAAGATCTCTGTTGCTTTTTTAAAGCTGTCTCGCTATGTTAAATGAGTGTAGCAAAGCGAGATATCTTTAAAAAAAGCAATGGAGAAAGGAAGATCTCCATTGCTTTTTTTTTTTTTATAAGATATCTCGCTATGTTAAATGTATAACATAGCGAGATTATAGCAATGGAGATCTTCCTTTCTCTGTTGCTACCTAACACAAACAAAAAAAATCAAGACTTGTACTAATGGAAAAAGTCCAGGCGACTGGACCTTTTTCCATTAGTATAAGTCTGATTTACAGCGGGCAAGCTGGTTGGGCTGGCCAATCAGCGTGCACGTTTTGGAATACTAATCGGCAGTCATTGTATAATTCAACTTATTTTTTTAACCTTCTTTGTAATATATTCATAAATAGTTTATAATCACTATTCAACATTACTGGTTTTCAATTTTTAATTGCATTCATTTCCCCTTTCTTCCATATAAATCTCATAACACCTGTACATATTTCTTCATAATTAAATACCATAATTTAACCATTCATTAGATATTTTTATTAACCTTTCTTTTTGCCATTGTATTAAATCTTTAAGTATTCTATACCATCTGGTCCAGCTGCTGAATTCACATTTACTTCCTTCATATCCTTTACAAATTCTGTTTATTTATTGCTTCTGTAAATTGTTTTACTTTATACTGTTCTTTTTTACTATGTCTTTCACTCACCTTTCTACTGTATTCATTATATTTGTCTGATTCCTTTCAACTTTTCTTACTTCATTTTCCTCTCATTATATACCATTGTCTTCCTTTACTCCTTTACTTAAATATGGTGACACTTCTTGTTTTTCTTTGTAAAAAAATACATATTTTTACTTGTATAATAAATCTTTAATCTTCTCTTGATTTTTCTGATACTTTTTTTCTTTTCTAAAATATTCTCTTTCTTTCCTATCAAGTCTCCATAAAAGATCTTTTTGCATTCCTCTATACAGCTTTTTTCTTTCTTGTATATTGTTCCCATATTAAATAAGTCATTTTGTATTTCTCTTTGAATGTTATCCACTTTTTGACCAGTTTAAAAAAAAAAACTCATTAAATGATCTTTCCAAAGCCCTATTATAAATTATTGACCTTTTTCATTCCATTCCTTTTCATTAACTCTCTTAATTCCTTTTCCTATTTTAATGTAGTCTTTATTTTCATCTATCTCAGTCCATATAGCTAAATGATCAGAGAAAAAAAATCCACTGCTTCCTGTATCACCATCTTCATATTCATCTTTATATATATATATATATATATATATATATATATATATGTATGTAAGTATTTATTCCAAGTTCCATATCTTTAAATCTCCACATTTTATTATTTTGCTCATTATTTTATGTCTTGTATCCCAATTATTACAGCCATATTCACTATAACATAATGCAAAGTTCTTTGAAATATTTTTCCCTTTCTTTATCTAACATATATGCATATACCATTATTAACCTATACACACACTTTCCTTTCCCACCTAAAATCTACTACAGTTAACCTTCCTAGTTTAGCTAAAGTACAATCTTATATTTGTATTCCCTTCCTATATAATACAGGAATTTTTGAACATTTTTCATTACCCAAATTCCATATTATACAATTCTTCCTCTAAAACGTGCACGCTGATTGGCCAGCCCAACCAGCGTGCCCGTTGCAAATCCCTCAATATACTAACGGAAAAAGATCCGGTCGCCCGGGCTTTTTCCGTTAGTATAAAGCTACTCTCGCTATGTTAAAAGAGTTTAACATAGCGACACAGGTTTAAAAAGCAACACAGATCTCCGTTGCTTTTTAAAGCTGTCTCGCTATGTTAAACTCCTTTAACATAGCGACACAGTAAAAGCAACGGAGATCTTGCGATCTCCGTTGCTTTTTAAACCTGTCTCGCTATATTAAATGGGTTTAACATGCGAGACAGCTTTAAAATAAGTAACGGAGATCTCCGTTGCTTATTTTAAAGCTGTCTCGCTATGTTAAACCATTTAACATAGCAACAAAAGGCAACGGAGATCTTGCGTTCTCCGTTGCTTTTTACAGTTCTGATGTACTGCGTAGGCATGCACAGTACATCAGAACTGCCATGAATACCAGACAGCTGCGGAAGGGCAGCAAAGAGGCATTATACAATGCCATTATTTAAGAAAAGTAATTATTTTTTTCTTAAATAATGTCATTGTATAATAGCAATAACCCACTTCTGGGTGTGGGTAATGCAGGATTTAACCACGGTTGTCTTTGTTTGGTCACGAGGGCTTCGCCCTCGGGACCAAACCATGCCAACCGTGGTTAAATCCCGCATTACCAACACCCAGGCGTAGGTTATTGCTATATTATACTTCCCATCCATAATATTTGTCTCTTCTGTCTCTTTTTTTTACTTGATAACTTAATACCTTCCAGATCCACCTCACACATCTTAACACTATTCTAGCACTGCTATCCTTCCTAGTATATTCTTTATACTTTTAACATTAATAGACAAGCTCCTAAGATTATTTGTTGTCCTTCTCCTTAATTTATATTATTTTTTCTTTTTCTATCCATTCCTTTCTTTTTAAGTTTCATTCCTGTCTTGGAGTTTTCTTTTCCTATCTTTAACCCTTATCTCAATTGAATTTAAACCATTTTCCAATTTATTTCTTCTCCATCACTTTCTGTCACACTACCTATTTCCTGTCCACTTTTTATATATTAACTACTACTTATTGATCTAGTTCATTGTTTTCTGTTCTCTTGTCTTCTTCTTCGTCTTGCTGTAATTGTTCTTTCTCATGTGCATCACTCCCTGACTTCTTTCTTTCTCACAATCCATTCATACATGTCCTGTTTGCTTACATTAATACATTTTTTCACAGTTTTTAGCATTATGACCAGTTTCCCCACATGAATAACGTCCTTTTTTCGCAATTATTTACTAAATGGCCCTCCTTCCCACAAAAACAAAACAAAAAAAACAAACAAAAAAAAATGCTATAGGATTTCCCCAATGTTCAACCACAGCCCTATTACTATCAGCATTTATCATGGTCAGAATGTGAATTATTTTATCATTTTCCATTTTTTAAATCACATAGCAGTCCCAAGACCCTGTCCACAGTCCTCTGTTATTTGTAACTTTAGAAATGTCTTATTTCAGTAGAGTAGTTCTTCAACAAATATTTAACAGTCTCTCTCTCTCAGTTTCAGTTTGGAACTGTGTATTCCTTTTTTTGTGTTTCTCAAAAAAAAAAAAAGCCTGAACAACATATTTATTCCATGGATAAATTTTTTTCTTTTCATAATTAGCCAAAATGTTTGTAAACCTTTGTCTCTGAAAAGGTCACAATAAGGATCTTTCTTTATTAAAACGATGGCCGTCTCCTGTGCCCTTAGCTCTAAAGACACAACAGTTTTGTCCCAAACTTCATACCTGTACTTTTCCGACTCTTCCTTACTTTGAATCCTTACTACAAACTGTTCATGTTAGGTAGTCCAATCTCACCTTCATTTTTACATGTGGGTTCGGAGACTATCCTCTGCTCCGACTCTGCCGATTTTCAAGCTCGAAGACTTCTGGTTGGTATGTGGCTAAGCAGGTATCCCATGGTGCATCAGTGCAATCCCCAGATCTCATTTGCTGCGTCGCCGAGTTTGGATGTGCTTCTCTTGGCTCTGGCTAAGTTTTTTGCATTTTTCATTATCTAGTGTTTTTTCACATATTTACTGAAAAAAAAAAATATATATATATATATATATCTATATATATATATATATATATATATATATATATATATATGGCTTTATCTTAATTGTCTTCTGGTCTTGTTTGACCGTAGTAGTAGTATCCTGTGTACCAGTAGTTAGGCGCAGTTGCGCTTTTTGCCTAAATCATTAGATGTCTTTCAAGGATGCATCTGCAGTCTTTACAAATGGGTTGTCCTGTCGTCAGGCAGCCCTTCGGTCGGCCGGATTCCAAAGTCTGGGTCCGGCTTCGGCTGGTGTCGCACTTCACCCGACGTCATTGCGGCAGTCATTCGGGTATAAAGGCATCAGCCGACGCCATTTTCCTCAGTCTTTCTTGCCGCGTGGCGCCCGAAGCAGAAGCTGTTCGCAAGTGCCGGTCGGTCAGATCCAGAGATTACTACTACCGAATACTACTTCGAAGACTTCTATAAAGCTAAGTACCCCGTTGGGGACTCTTTCTTGCCTCAGCCGATGTCAGAGAAAGTTAATAACTGTTTATCTTGTGGGAAACAAATACCTCATAAAGATTTCCACTCCTATTGCATACATTGTTTAGGCCCAGACCACGACGTAGCAGCTTGTCTAGCCTGTGCTTCTTTTAACCGGCGGACGCTTAGACGTCGCTCGGACTTTGCTGAACAGATTTTCGGCTCCGATTTTGCCTACATTATGCCGTCGGATCCTCCGACTACGCAAATAACCAAAAAACACAAAGAAAAGGACCGACACTTGCGGTCCGTGGTTTCGGCCAAAACCGCGGTTAAGCAAACCACGAGTGTCTCGGTCGAAACCGAGCAAGTGGTTCTTTCTTCAGCCGATAACTTGCCTTCTACCGAGGCCTCTTCTAACCTGGTAGAAACGGCTTCTGAAATCCAACCTTCTGTTGCGATTTCACAGGATTTATCAGACACCATTCCCCTAGATATTTCTACCCCTGCACGTGGAGCTGCTAGGCCTCCTCCAGCTATGTCTATTAAGGCTTTTGCCAGGGCTAAAGCAGCCAAAGCATCTAAACCTGTGCCTGCCAAGCCCCCTTCTCACAGGCCCAGCACCAGCTCCCATATGCTTTCTTTAGCAGAGGATCTCATCACTTTAATTCGTGGAGCCCAGCCTCATCCAGACAGGGCCTCTCTCCCTCCTCCAGAAAAGAGGCCTAGAGCAGAGCCCCCTGAGCCAGAAGCCACAGATGATTCCTCTGATGACTCAGAACATACAGACCCTCCTGAGGCTTCTTATTCTCCTTACGAAGACTCTGATGCTGAGGAGTCCATCCCTTCAGCCTCTCCTCCTGAGGAATTTTCCTTTGGGGAAACCTTGCATGCTATGAGGGAACAATTTCAGTGGCAGGGCCAAGATTTCTCAGACTCTAGAAAAAGGCTAAGGACCTTTCTACATTTGCCACAGCATAGGCCTTTAGCTATACCTCCAGTTCTACCTGTTGTTGATGATGCATTTAATGATGCTTGCACTGCTCCTGATACTTTACCTCCGGCTCCTGCTAAGCCCGATAGGTACTACAGGGTCCCGGACACGCATCACCACTTATATAAGGCTCCTTTTGCAGATCCAGAGACAATCTCCCAGGGCCCTAAAGCTGTAGCAGCTACTTCTTCTAAAAACCCCCTCCCCTCTGAAAGGGAATCCAGGTCCTTAGAGAGATGGGGTAAAAAAGTTTACACCTCTGCTACTTTGTCAGCTAGAGCTTTGAACTGCCAATTTCATATGATTCAATATCAAGGGTTTATGCTTGACCAGTTGACTAAAAAGCTGTCCTCTGAAGAATCTTTAGATAAAAAGTATGTTCAAGAAATGTTACATAACATACAACAGGTTAGTAACCATTCTTTAAAATGTGGCTATGATGCACTGGAGGCTTCCTTTAGATCAGCCATGACTGGCACAGTTATCAGAAGGCATGCATGGTTGAAAGAACAGGCATTACCAGACCATGTCAAATCTAAGCTTTTGGATGCACCTATGGACAAGGTCAATTTATTTGGTGCCCCGCACAGCAGGTACTAAAAAGATGGAAGAGAAAGCAAAATCTGTGCAAACAGTAAAAGATTTCTTACAAGTTCAACCTCCAAGGTTTAGCAGGAACTGGCCCTCCAAAAATTGGTCCTTTCCAGACTCCTCTAAGGCACAAAGAGGCAGGAATAGGCGCTCTAGAGGCAGAAACCAATCCAGGGGTGCCTACAGGGGTCGCCAGTGGCAGGGTAACAACCAACGAGGCACGGATACAGCCACCACCACTACAACAACTCAATCACAGTGACTTGGCGGTGGCACCACCTACCAGGGAACAATTAGAAGCGCCCTTAGGCGGAAAGCTAACATTATTTTCAAGAAACTGGCACTGCATTACAAGAGAAAAATGGATTTTGCAGACTATAGACAAAGGATACAGGTTCCATTTCCATACACTACCAGGAAAGAGAGGAATGCCAAACCTACCACCTTCTCAAAGGGCAGAAGCTCTAAAACAAATATCTCAGTTATTAAGAATGAGAGCTGTGGAAAAGGTACCATTTATGGAGCAAGGGAAGGGATTTTACTCCAGGCTCTTCCTGGTACCAAGAAAAGAAAACAAATGGAGGCCTATTCTAGACCTGTCCGCTTTAAATGCATTCCTCATTGTTCCAAAATTCAAAATGCTGACCCTACAGCAGCTTCTTCCCATGCTGGGCAAGGAGTCTTGGCTGGTAACTCTAGATCTCAAGGAGGCATACCTGCACGTCCCCATAAGACCAATTTGCAGAAGATACCTCAGATTTCTTGCAGGATCAGAGCATTATCAATTCTCAGCATTGCCCTTTGGCTTATCTACTGCGCCCAGAGTGTTCACAAAATGCCTGGCATCAGTAATCACTCATTGCAGACTTCAGGGAATTCAAATCTATCCCTACCTGGACGACTGCCTGATACAAGCGGACAACAAAAACAAACTAACAGAAGACTTACAAAGAGTCATCTACCTGCTGCAAGCCCTGGGATATACAGTCAATACAAAAAAGTCAAGGCTGATTCCATCCCAAAGAATAACCTTTCTGGGTGCAGAACTGGACACATCAAAACAAATGGCATTTCTAACTGCAGAAAAGAAAGAGCAACTTCCTCTCTACTTCTTGGCATTAACAAAGCAGAGCCATCTAAATGCAAGAAAAGTGCTACAAGCTCTAGGCTTCATGGCATCCCACATAATACTGGTCCCTCATGCCAGGCTGCATATGAGAAACCTACAGTGGTACCTAAAGAATTTGTGGTCTCAGCACAAGCACAGCCTAGAAACCAAAATTCCAATGATCCCATGCCTAAAGCAAGAGTTCTTATGGTGGGCTCAGGCCTGTCAATCAAACACAGGACTGCCCTTCTGCAAAAGTCAACCAGGACAAACCATCACGACAGATGCCTCAGACCTCGGTTGGGGGCACACATGATGGGCAAGTGCATTCAAGGCCTATGGACTCAAGACCAGCTGCATCTGCACATAAATCTAAAAGAAATGATGGCAGTAAAATTGGCAATCCAGACATTCAGACCTTTTCTCCAAGAAGGCCAGTTGATGATAAGGACAGACAACACCACAGTTATGTGGTACATCAACAAACAGGGAGGCACACACTCATACCCTCTATGCCGGCTGGCACTGGACCTATGGGATGTGGCTCTGAACTACAACATTCAGTTACATGCAATTTATGTACCAGGGAAGGAAAACATTCTAGCAGACATGTTAAGCAGAACTACAACAGATGCCCACGAATGGATGCTGCATCCGGACATCTTCAGAACCATCACAAGAAAATGGGGATTACCACAAATAGACTTGTTTGCATCCCCATTCAATCACCAGTTGAAGAAATTCTGCACAAGGACTTACCACCCACTGGCTTGGAAGGTGGACTCCCTATCCTTCAGTTGGAAAAGCCTGACAGCATACGCATTCCCACCTCTTCCTTTGATGCACAAGGTGCTTCTCAAGATCAAAGAGGAACGTCCGAGGATCATTCTGATAGCCCCAGACTGGCCAAGACAACATTGGTATCCACTGCTAAGGAGCATGTCCCGGGAACAAATATGGACACTGCCCCTGATCCCATTACTGCTGACACAGAACAACTACAACATCCTGCATCCAAACCTAAAAACTCTGCAGCTAACTGCCTTGAACATTACATAACAGCAATTAACCCAAATTTATCCCAAAGGGTTAAAGACATAATCCTGGAGGCTCGTAGACCTTCAACAAGAAAGAATTATGCAGCAAAATGGAAAAGATATCTCATCTGGAGTACTGCAAAGGGGCAAGATGTGACACTGGTGAACATAGCCAACATCCTGGAGTACTTGGCGGAGCTCTTCCATATAGGCCTGTCCTATTCCTCCATCAAGATACATGCATCAGCTATTTCAGCAGAATACAGCTTGGATCCTCCTGTCTTCTCGCATCCTCTGCTCAGACAGTTTCGGAGGGGAATTAAAAATGTAAAACCTCCCAGGAAACCTCCATTGCCAGCATGGGACTTGAACTTTGTACTGGAAAAACTGACTCTACCTCCTTTCGAACCAGCAGCTACAGAAGAATTGCAATACTTATCCTGGAAGACTGCTTTCCTGCTGGCAATAACTTCAGCAAGAAGGGTCTCTGAACTACAGGCATTAATGGCAGTACAACCCTTCCTGATCTTCCATCAAGATAGAGTGTCCATGAGAACAAATCCTACATTTATGCCTAAGGTGGTGTCCAGAGTCTCTTTAAATCAGGCTATCCACCTTCCTACATTCTTCCCCAATCCACAGAACAGGGGCGAAAAACTCTTACATACCTTGGATGTACACAGACAATTACGCTACTACCTGGACAGGACAAAAAACAATAGAAAAACTGACCAGCTTCTGGTAGCATATGCAACAGGAAAGGAAGGAAAACCAATTTCTAAACAGACAATCTCCAAATGGATAGGAAATTGCATTAGATTTTGTTACTCCTACCATGGAAAGAAAACTCCAGGGAACATCAGACCTCACTCCACAAGGGCTACAGCCACTACCACAGCTTTCTTACGAGGAGTGGCTACCAAGGACATTATAGAGGCTGCTACTTGGACCTCCGTGCATACATTTGCCAAGCATTATAACTTATCTCTATACTCTAGATCCCGTGCTGGTTTTGCCACTGCTGTTTTGCAAGAGATCCTGACTACACCATAATCTATTCTCATTTCCTCCTCCCCTAGTTTAGCTATGGTATTCTACCCATTTGTAAAGACTGCAGATGCATCCTTGAAGGACATAGTACAGTTTTGTACCTACCATAAATGTAGATGTCCGAGAGGAATGCATCTGCAGTCAGGATTACCCACCCTCCTTCCCCTCTGAGGTACTCCTAGGGTACTTACCAATCTTCAGCTAGCTTGGGGGGGGGATCTATTATGGTGTATTTGTTTGTATATATGTACATACATGCTTATTTTGTGTGTTTGCTCTCTACCTTTTGGAAACTTTGGCATTTATCCAAATTTAGCCATCCAAGAGGGTACCTGGCATCTGGGGCAAGAAACACTGAGGAAAATGGCGTCGGCTGATGCCTTTATACCCGAATGACTGCCGCAATGACATCGGGTGAAGTGCGACACCAGCCGAAGCCAGACCCAGACTTTGGAATCCGGCCGACCGAAGGGCTGCCTGACGACAGGACAACCCATTTGTAAAGACTGCAGATGCATTCCTCTCGGACATCTACATTTATGGTAGGTACAAAACTGTACTTTTTGGCAGTTTCACCATTTTTCTGTTATTTACTGGAAAGTATACATATAGGGTTTATCTTTATTGCCTTGTGGTCTTGTGTGACCAGTACTAGTAGTCTCCTGTGTATCAGTAGTTTAGGCGCAGTTGTGATTTATTGTCTAGATAGTTTTGGCGGTTTCGCCGTTCTTAACCAGTAGGGGCTCCTATTGATTACTTTCCTGTCAATCGATTATTGTTGACTGGTGGTCTTTAGTGGGGACCCGCTAAAGTCTTAATCACTTTACAGTTGCAAATTTTTCTCCTATCTTTTGTGTGTGTGTGTGTGTGTGTGTGTGTGTGTGTGTGTGTGTGTGTGTGTGTTGTGGTATACTCGGTCTGTTTGAATTAGAAGACCTGGTTCTTCACAGGGCTAGGCCCGTTTAACTTAGAGGACCTAGTCCTCGTGTTCTTCTCCACTGTATTTTTATTTGAAAATATTTCCTGTGTGACTGAATATCTGTCTGTTTAGTGAAAGACATAGTTTTTTTTTCTTACACCAGGCTAGGCCTGTTTAACTTAAAGAACCTAGTCCTCATGTAATTCTGCTGCATGGCTAGGCCCGTTTTAGTTAGAGGACCTAGTCCTCAGTCATTCTCTTTCTCTTTTCTCCTCTGGTTGCTTGTGTGTTGCAATGTCTAAGGATAGCAAGGAGCACAAACCCTCTGGGTTTAAAAAATGTATCAAGTGCTCCCAGAAAATGTCTTTGACGGATGGCCACAGTAGCTGTGTCTACTGCTTGGGAGCCATCCATTTGCAAGAATCATGTTTGTTCTGTCATGCTTTCTCACCTAGAGTGTTGCCGGAGAGAAAGAACAAACTGATGCTCAGGGGTCTTCTGAAGCCAGCCTTCGAGAAAGCTTTATCGGGTTCTTTGGCTTCTTCATTTAAGTCTTCAAAGTCAAGATCCAACTCCAAATCAAAAGGTTCAAAAAGGCCTTCTTTAGCACCAGCTGGTGTTTTGGAGCTGCCTGCCAAATTAAGAAAATCTGCCTTTTCGACTCCTCAGTCTTCAGAGCCGAAAGAGAGCACCGTGGTTTCAGAGTTGGTCACAGGTGCTTCAGTGCCGACTGCTGAACCCTTGGAAATAGTTGACTCTGCTTCTCTGAGCCTGTCTGTAGAGTCCCTACCGGTCTCCTTGATGGTCAAATCTCCAGTGCCTGCTAGGTCGAGATCCCCAACTTTATCTTCTAGATCTTCTAGGAGTCTTTCGGAAGAAGATGTGGAGAGGGTAGTACTGAGACTCCTGAAGTCATCTGCCCTGCCTAAATTTTTGTTGGCTCTGACCCAATCGACTCTGGAGCCACTCGAACCAGTGTTGTCCTCATCCGTGATTCCTCCTCAGAGCCATGTTGGTTTTTCGGAGCCAGAGTACTTGTTACCAGTGGAGGAACCCTCGGTCCCGGCTCCCCTTGCTTTTGCATTGGAGCAGAGTTCGGCTCCGACACGCTCGTCTCCATCTGTTGTGTCTAGGGACCGAAGCTCTTCTGTCGGTGCCGAGGGGGAGGGTTTGAATCTATCTTCATCGGTTCTGAACCTTCCTCTTGATGCTTCTGCCAGGGTGAGCTCGGACCCTGCATCTATCTCAGAGCCAATGGCTCGGGCTCCGGCACCGTCCTTTGTCTCTTCAGCGCGGGGACTGTCTTCGTAGCCGAAAGGTCTGCTTTTGAGGTGATGAGGAGTGTGCTGTCACAGTCTACAGCCCCTGCCAGTGGTACAAGCACTCTTTCCCCCCAGGGCTCCCACTTCGGTCTCAGTACCTACTCTCTCCAGAGACAGCAGAGACCCACAGCCTCAGGAGCCACCGGCTGGTGGCCCCCACTCTTCCGGGGCCTCCCCAGAAGGTCCTTTCGAGGAGCCCCCTTGAAAGAGAGTATGCAAGAGGAAGCATATCGACTCCCAGGATGAGTCTCTGACATCGGACACTGACCTCGATGAGTCAGAGGGGTCCCCAAAGTCGTCCTCTGATGATGTCTTCTTTGTGGACATTCTAGAGATCCTTAAACAGAGGTGCGACTGGCCCACTGACAACCTTTCTGATGAGGAGTCGGTGTACCTGAAGGCTTTCGGGTCTTAACCCTCTGCCTCTTGAGTGTCTCCACCTTTCGATGAGCTAATGGATCTGGTTAGTCGGAAGGTGTGGGATACTCCCGATGCCATGGAGACAGTCCCTAGAAGACCAAATAAGTTCCTGTCTGCCCCACCTGGAAAATAATTCTTGTCTAAAGGCATTCCTGTAGATAACATGGTGGTGGTGGCAGCCACGAAGGAGTTGGCGGAGACTTCTTCCTCTTTTCATCCGCCAAACAAGGAGTCTCGACAGATGGATAGATTTGGGAAGCGTGTATTTAGTTCAGCGGCTTTTACACTTCGATCTCTGAACTATCTTACCCATTTCCCGAGGTTGCAGAGGTATCTCCTCAAGGAGTTAGGAGATTCCATACAGGGTGCTTGTCCTGAGGGGGTCCCTGATGGGATCTTTGCTCAGTTGTCCACCCTAAATTCGGGAGTTAACTCCTCCATGCAGCTTATCTCTTATGCGGCTGATGGAGCGAGCAGAGCAGCGGGTTCAGGAGTTGCCCTTAGGCGCCACTCCTGGATGCGCTTGTGTAACTTTGCGGAGCCTTTTAAGTCCACCTTCACCAACGCCCCATTTGATGGTTCCTCCTTGTTTGGTTCCAAGTTGAAAGAAACACTCACTCTGTGTGAACAGGAAGGAAAGACTCTCTCTACCATGGGAGTCCATTTTACCGTCCCCACTCAACCATATCCCAAAGGTCAAGGGGGAGGTAAGATGTGGTTCAAAAAGTCCCAGAGGGCCTTTCCTGACACAGAGTGAATCCTCCTTCAGAGGCAGAGGAGGAGGAAATGGTAGACGTCGCCCTAGAGGCAGGGGCGGACCGCAATACCAGCAAGGCCATGGTTCCTTTCGAGGGTGGCCTTATCAGCTCTTCTGATGTGGGGCCCGACTGCGTTTCTCTGGGGCCAGTCAAGGGTCTCATCTCTTTGTATTCAGAAGCTTGCCTAAATATAACACAAGACAAGTGGGTACAAAGAGTTATTACCAGAGGCTATATCATACACTTTTCCCTTCCACCATTTGTTCCCAAGAAGATCCCAGATGTTCCACCCAATCACAGGGATCAGGCAACTGTGGAGATCAACAAGTTGCTCTCAAAAAGAGTCATCCAGCCCGTCCCAGCAGACCAAACGGGATCCGGAACTTACTCCAGGTTCTTTTTAGTCCCAAAATGAACCAGAGACTGGAGGCCAATATTGGACCTCAGCAGATTAAATGAATCCGTGAAAAGGACAAGTTTTGGATGGTCACACTGCAGTCGATACTCCCATTGTTAGGGAAAGACTATTGGATGTGCTGTCTGGATCTGCAAGATGCCTACTACCATATAAAAATGGACAGAGAGTCAAGGAGGTATCTGCGCTTCCGGCTGGGAGCCAGCCATTATCAGTTTCTTGCTCTGCCCTTTGGTCTCACCACAGCCCCCAGGGTGTTCACCAAATGCATGGCAGTAGTGACAGCTCACCTGAGACATCAGGGATTCCATGTGTTTCCATATTTGGACCACTGGCTCCTGACCGCTCCCACCAGACATCTACTTCTCCAAAATAGGGACGCTACCATCCAACTTTGTGCTCAACTAGGGATCTCCATAAATTGGGAAAAATCTGCATTACTGCCCTCGCAATCTGTGAATTTTGTAGGCACAGAGGTAGACACAGTGGATATGACAGTACGTCTTCCCGCCGAAAGAGCACAAAACCTCATCTCACAAGTTCAGCGTCTTTTTCCGTTTCGGAAGGTCAAAGCAAAATGGATTCTCCATCTTCTTGGAATGATGGCCTCAACCATTCTGTTAATACCTTTAGCCAGGCTGCACATGAGAATCCTTCAATGGCTTCTGTTCTCCCAGTGGTCGTTCCAATATCTACTGCTGAATCACCCTATTCTGCTGACGGAATCATGCAAAAAGGACCTTCGTTGGTGGATAGCCCCCAACAACTTGTTCACGGGAGCTCCCTTTGTGCCTATCCAACCCGTTGCCACTGTGACCATGGATGCCTCCCAGGTCGGGTGGGGGGGCATTATCTTGGCAGGACTGTCCACTGCACATGGCAAGAACACGAGGCTCATCTGCATATAAACGTTCTGTAGATGTGAGCGGTGCTTCTGGCATTGCAAGCATTTCAGGATCTTCTTCCTCCAGGGACGATTACGATACAATCAGACAACATGTCGGTTGTGTGGTATATCAACAAACAGGGCATTACCAGATCTTACCCACTCTGTCGAGAGGCCGTGCGAGCTTGGGGATGGGTGACTTCTTCCCAGCGCTTTCTGGTGGCAATTCACATTCCGGGGACAACCAACGTGATAGCCGACAAGCTGAGCCGGGCAATCTTGCTGACCCACGAGTGGTCTCTGAAATGGGAAATAGTGGAACAGATTTTCCGAAAATGGGGAAAACCTTGCTGCGACCTTTTTGCCAGTCCAGTCAGTGCCAAGTGCAGCAGTTATTTTTCCCTAATCCCCCCTCCGGGGGAAGCACCCAGAAACACTGTGGTCCACGATTGGCCCACGGGACTTCTCTATGCTTTTCCTCCCATTCTCTCTTATCCCCAAATTGATACAGAAAGCCAACCGACTGGTAAGCAAGTTAATCCTCATTGCTCCTTGCTGGCCTTATCCGGTCTGGTTCCCCTTCCTCAAGCCTCTTCTCCTGGACGATCCTTGGATCCTGGACCCAGTTCCAGATCTATTGACCCACATGGGTTCGCTACACCCCTCTCTCCACACCCTCAAATTGACAGCTTGGCTGCTTCAGTTCCATCTCTAGTCAGGCTTCATGATGTTTCATCATCAGTGTCCCATATTTTTTTATCCTCTCATAAACCATCAACCAGAAGGCTGTATGACACCACTCCCGTTCCTGTGATTCTGGAATTCCTTTCGGAGCTTTTTCAGCAGGGATCTGCCGCAGCCACCATCAAAGTACAATTGGCAGCTTTCTCACAATTTTATTTGGGATCTCCAAATGTCAACCTTATGTCTCATAAGTTATGCAAAACTTTCTTGAGAGGAGCCACTTTATTGAGACCACCATTACAGGAACCTGTGGCTTCTTGGGACTTAAATTTTGTGTTGTCCAAACTAACATCCCCTCCCCTTTGAACCATCTCATTCAGCTTCCTTAAAGTATTTGTCTTGGAAGACTGTGTTCTTAATAGCTATTACATCAGCCAGCAGACCAGTTGTTCGTTTCCTTTTCTGATTCCAGGTTGGGCTTACCAGTATCTAAGGTGACATTGTCTAACTGGATTTTGAGTTGCATAGCTTTCATCTACAGTTCTGAGGGCAGACCTTTACCCCACAGGATCAAGGATCACTCTGCCAGGTCTCTGTCTACCTCTGCAGCCTTTCAAGTCAGGGTACCAATTGATCATATCTGTGCAGTAGCTACGTGGGCTACCCCCCACACCTTCATTACTCATTATAAGTTGGATTTGGCTTCTAGGGGTAGAGTATCCTTTGACTCCACGGTGCTCAGGAGTATCTTCCAATGAGCCACCCAAGAATAAGGCGCTAGGGATGCTGTCCCATATGTAAAAATGAAGGTGAGATTGGACTACATAACATAAAGAGGTTATGTACTCACCATAACGTTCTATGTTGGTAGTCCATCTCACCCTTCATTTTTAACAACCTGCCCTCCTGCCCCCTTCCTGGAAGATCTGGAGGTAATACTGTAAATTTCTTGGTTGGCTACCCTTTAGTATTGGTTTGTTGGTTAGGGGTTTCTTTCTATTTCTAGTGAGCAGCAAACAAGATCTGGTATTGCACTGGTGCACCATGGGATACCTGCTTAGCCACGAGCCAACCAGAAGTCTTCGAGCTTGAAAGTCGGCCGAGTCGGAGCCGAGGATCGGCTCCGAACCCATATGTAAAAGAGATGGACTACCAACATGGAACGTAATGGTGAGTACATAACTTCTTTTTTTCCCTGCTTTCCTCTATCTTCTTCTTCTTCCTCCTTCTGATTTCTTTTTGCTTACCAACTACCTCTGCAATCCATCTTTTCTGCATTTTCGTTCCTTCCTCCTGGTGCTTTCCTTCCATCATTTCACCCCACAGTAGTTCTTTTCCTGTTTCTGGCTCTCACTACTCCATTAAGTCCTTTAATATATCATCCTTCAACCCTCCCTGCTAGAGGGTTGTAATTACAATCCCTTCATCTCAGACTTCTTGTCTTGACTCCTTTGGAGCACATCCTGTGTATCATCGATGCAATCTCCTTCTTTCTTCTGCTTCATGAGCCTTTCTGTTTCCTTCTTCTCAAACAGCTGCATGGAGTTGGCATTCACCTCCACTCCCAGTCATCCACCATGTTTGCATAACATTCTCCCACCTACTGCCCTAGGAACGGATGCCCACATTCAAATGTTGCATGCATTACTAATGCTGTAACAGTAAGGGAAGTTCTCAGATGCCCTGGGTAAAGTTGCCCTAGTAGTGTAAATACCTCCTCACATCTCCCATGAAAAGAGGTCACTAGCCTAGTAGGACTAAACCCAGTCAACAAAGAATTAAAAAAAAGACTTCTATTTCACAAGGAGTTTGTTCAGCACATCTTAGTCTTTTTCTGTATGTGTAGCCCTTTTACTTACTTCACATGAATTGTTATGCACATTCCAAAGATGAACCTTCCCTGTTATTTTTTCTCAGATTCTTTGCCTAAGCTGGTATTCTTTATTATTGTTCTGCTGTAAATGGTGAAATAAGCAACACATTCTTTGCATCAGCCTAATCCCTTTCACCTTCACACACCCTGTTACCATTATTTTCTTGTGTAGTGCTTTGTATCTGAAAATCTTATACTTAATTTCTCTTTCTACTAACTAGTTCAATGCCTGTTTTTTAATACTGTGACTGTTAACCTTTACCTGACTGGTTTCTGGTCACTTTCCATACATTTCCTCCTTTACTGCAGTTCTGACCCTCTTGTGTGTCATGATTGTGCTTTAATGTCTTAATATCTTTCACCCGATTATTTAATCATGTTGGCTGTCCTGTATTGCAATACCTTCTTGTTAATTTGGTACTAGTTCTTTGGCTTACTCATTCTGTAAAGCAGTTCTCTCACATTTCCTCTACTGATGTTAGAATGGCAGGGTGTCAGTCATTTTTAGTGTGCAGCCACAATGAATGCCATTTTGAGGAGAAATACTGTTCAGAATGGCCTTTTAACATTTTTTAAACATAGTTGCATGTTTGAGCCATAGGCTTCCACACCTGCTATTGCAGAGCCTGTGCTTTCTTTAACTCCATGTTTATTAAACTCATCCTCAAGATCTTTGTTTGTTTGTAAAAAGGAGATTTCCTATTTTTTTTAGTAACTACAGTGGATGAGTGTCATTTCTGACTGTGTGTGTAAAACTGGCATTTCCATACTTGGGAGTATCAGAATTAAGTGACTTGCTAATGTTCCTCAGTCCCTGCTATTCATTTTCACCAAGCTTCTCACTGTATTGAAGTTTGTCTTCCTGTAGGCATGTGTCACCATCCTATTCATCTCCTCCATGTCTGCTTCAGAATGTTGGACCTCAGTGGTACACACTAGTGTTGCGTCTTCATTCCTTTATCTTTGCCCTCTTTTGATTGGTGATTTGGTAAAAAACAGAATTAAGGTAGTTAGAAATTAAGGAATATCTTAAGGGAATTAAGGGATCCTTAAGGAATAAAGGAACATCTAAAAGTAGGCACTCATATGATCAATTAGCCACTATCAATACTGATAAGTAGGTGTGTATAACAGCGCCACATCCCTTTCTACAGGAAAAAAGTCTACATAATACCCTTGCATAAGTGACAACAATCCACAGAATATTGAAATTGTTGACCCATAGCCATACTACTCCCATATCCAATCTTCTGAAAAAGTGTATATACACACCCAGCTACTTGAATACATCATCTGAGATCATCTACACTCACTCCCACCCTACATAGCTTCTATTTAAACCATTGTACTACATCAACCCACTTCATGGTTGCTATTTATAAGGGCAGAAAGTAATGTAATCTCTTCTTTTCTTAATTTCTAGAGCTGTCAGAAACATTTGATGTGATGTTGTCCTAGCTTGCCTTCATTCTTCACTGGTTGGGTTTGGAACCGATCCTTGGTTCTGACTCGGCCTTATACAAAAGCTCGAGGACTTACACTAGCTCGTGGCTATACCCCTATCCCATCATGCCCTAGGAAAGGTTCCCAGATCTCGTTTGCCACTAAACAGATTGGGTGCTTCCATTTTGGCTCTGGCAACTTTCTCTCTTCTCATAAAAATAATTCATTTTTGTCCTTTTTCATATATAACTGTTAGAGTTTAGTAGTTTAGAGTGTTCGCTGTTGTGTTTTTGCTTCTGGCCATCACACCCACTAGGCCTTTGTTTCCCTTCCCTATCTTGGCCTTAATTTGTTCTGTTTGAGCCTGTTTTTAGTTAGAGGGCTTCCACCTGTATTTGTGTAGTCAGAATACTGGCTCATTTAAGTTAGAGAGTCTTAAGTGTTTTTAGTACTACTGTGATGTCCTTCAAGGATGCATCTGCAGTCCTAACAAATGGGTTGTCCTGTCGTCAGGCAGCCCTTCGGTCGGCCGGATTCCAAAGTCTGGGTCTGGCCTCGGCTGGTGTCGCACTTCACCCGACGTCATCTCTGCTGGTCTTCGGGTATAAAGGCATCAGCCGACGCCATTTTCCTTAGTCTTTCTTGCCGTGGCTCAAGCAGAAGCTGTTCGCAAGTGCAGGTCGGTCAGATCCAGAGATTACTACTACCGAATACTACTTCGAAGACTTCTAAAAAGCTAAGTACCCTGTTGGGGACTCTTTCTTGCCTCAGCCGATGTCAGAAAAAGTGAATAACTGTTTAACTTGTGGGAAACAAATACCTCATAAAGATTTCCACTCTTACTGCTTACCTTGTTTAGGCCCAGACCACGACGTAGCAGCCTGTTTAGCCTGTGCTTCTTTCAACCGACGGACACTTAGGCGTCGGTCGGAGTTTGCTGAACAGTTTTTCGGCTCAGATTTTGCGTACATTATGCCGTCGGATCCTCCGACTTCTCAAATTGTTAAGAAACGCAAAGAAAAAGACCGACACTCGCGGTCCGCAGTTTCGGCCGAAACCACGGTTAAGCAAACTGCGAGTGTCTCGGTTTCGGCCGAAACCGAGCAAACGGGTCAATCTTCAGCCGAATCCATGACTACTACTGAGGCTCCTGCTACCCTAGTTGAATCGGCCTCTGAAGTTTTGCCTATTAATGTGGTTCCTCTAGAATTATCGGACACCATCCCTTTGGATGTCTCTACCCCAGCACGTGGTGCTGCTAGGCCTCCTGCAACCATGTCTATAAAGGCCTTTGCCAGGGCTAAAGCAGCCAAATCTGCTAAATCTGTGCCTGTTAAGCCCCCCTCACACAGGCCCAGTTCCAGTTCTCAAATGCTTACTCTGGCAGAGGATCTCATCTCTTTAATAAGGGGATCCCAATCTCACCCAGACAGGGCCTCTCAGCCTCCAGAAAAGAGACCTAGAGCAGAGGCCCCTGAGCCAGTGTCCTCAGATGATTCTTCTGATGATTCAGACAATACAGACCATCCAGAGGCTCCTTTTTCTACTTATGAAGATTCCGATGCTGAAGAATCTATTCCTTCTGCCTCTCCACCAGAGGAATTTTCCTTTGGGGAAACCTTACATGCCATGAGAGAGCAATTTCAATGGCAGGGACAAGATTTCTCTGATTCAAGAAAAAGGCTTAGGACCTTTCTACATTTACCGCAACATAGGCCCTTAGCTATACCTCCAGTTCTTCCTGTTGTGGATGATGCATTTAATGATGTTTGCACTGCTCCTGATACTTTACCTCCAGCCCCTGCCAAGCCCGATAGGTTTTACAGGGTACCGGACACCTATCACCACCTATACAAGGCTCCCCTTGCAGATCCTGAGACTATCTCCCAGGGGCCTAAGGCAGTAGCTTCGACCTCAGCAAAAAACCCTCTCCCTTCTGAAAGGGAATCCAGGTCCTTAGAGAGATGGGGTAAAAAAGTTTACACCTCTGCTACTCTCTCAGCTAGAGCTTTGAATGATCCAATACCAAGAGTTTATGCTTGATCAGTTAACTAAGAAACTGTCCTCTGATGATTCCTTAGATAAGAAATATGTTTTAGAAATGGTGAATAACATTCAGCAGGTTAGTAACCATTCTTTAAAATGTGGCTATGATGCACTGGAGGCTTCATTTAGATCAGCCATGACTGGCACAGTTATAAGAAGGCATGCATGGTTGAAAGAACAGGTCTTGCCGGATCATGTTAAAGCAAAGCTATTAGATGCTCCTATGGATAAGGTCAGTCTATTTGGTTCTCCTGCCCAGCAAGTAATGAAGAAAATGGAAGAGAAGGCAAAATCTGTTCAAACAGTTAAAGATTTCTTACAGGTTCAGCCCCCAAGGTTTAGCAGGAACTGGCCTTCCAAAAATTGGTCCTTTCCAGACTCCTCTAAATCTCAGAGAGGCAGGAATAGACGTTCCAGAGGCAGAAATCAATCCTACAGAGGACGCCAGTGGCAAGGCAATAACCAACGAGGCACAGACACAACCACTGCCACTGCAACAGGACAATCACAGTGACTTGGCTCTGACACCACCTACCAGGGAACAAATAGCAGCACCCTTAGGCGGAAAGTTAGCCTTATTTTCAAAAAATTGGCACTATATCACAAGAGACAAGTGGATTTTGCAAACTATAGACCAAGGCTACAGGTTTCATTTCCACACCTTACCAGTAAAAAGAGGAATGCCAAACCTACCTCCAAATCAAAAAACAGAAGCTCTAAAACAGATAGCTCAATTAACAAAGATGAGAGCTGTGGAAAGGGTACCACCTACAGAACAGGGCAAAGGATTCTACTCCAGACTCTTCCTAGTACCAAGAAAAGAAAAGTTGGAGACCTATTCTCGACCTGTCCGCCTTAAACACGTTCATCATTGTTCCAAAATTCAAAATGCTGACCCTTCAGCAACTTCTTCCCATGCTGGGCAAGGAGTGTTGGCTGGTAACTCTAGATCTCAAGGAGGCATACCTGCACGTCCCCATACGACCAAATTGCAGAAGATACCTCAGATTTCTTGCAGGATCAGAGCATTATCAATTCTCAGCATTGCTCTTTGGCTTATCTACTGCGCCCAGAGTATTCACAAAATGCCTGGCATCAGTAATCGCTCATTGCAGGCTACAGGGAATCCAAATTTATCCATACCTGGACGACTGCCTGATACAAGCGGACAACAAAAGCAAGCTGACAAAAGACTTACAAAGAGTCATTTGCTTACTACAAGCCCTGGGATACACAGTCAATTTAAAAGTCAAGACTGATACCATCCCAAACAAGAACATTCTTGGGTGCAGAATTGGACACAGTAAAACAGATGGCATTCCTAACTGCAGAAAACAAGAACAACTCCCTCTTTACTTCTTGGCATTAACAAAGCAGAACAAACTAACAGCAAGGAAAGTACTGCAGGCCTTGGGCTTCATGGCATCATGCATAATCCTGGTCCCCATGCCAGACTGCATATGAGAAAGCTACAGTGGTACCTAAAGAATTTATGGTCTCAACACAGGCACAGCTTAGAAACCAAATACCACTAATCCCATGCCTGAAACAAGAGTTCCTATGGTGGGCTCAAGCATGCCAGTCAAACCCAGGCTTGCCCTTCCACAACTTTCAAGCAAGCCAAACCATCACAACGGACGCCTCAGATCTAGGTTGGGGGGCACACATGCTGGACAAATGCATACAAGGATTATGGACTCCAGACCAGCTGCACCTGCACATAAATCAAAAAGAAATGCTGGCAGTAAAACTAGCAATCCAGAATTTCAGACCATTCCTCAAAGAAGGCCATTTAATGATAAGGACAGACAACACCACAGTCATGTGGTACATCAACAAACAGGGAGGCACTCATTCATACCCCCTATGCCGAATGACTCTGGACCTATGGAATATGGCTCTGAGCTACAACATCCAGTTACAGGCAATATTTGTGCCAGGAAAAGAAAACATCCTAGCAGACATGTTAAGCAGAACTACCTCGGATGCTCACGAATGGATGCTACACCCGGACATCTTCAAGGCCATCACAAAGAAATGGGGAATGCCACAAATAGACCTATTCGCATCCCCACTCAATCACCAGCTCAAGAAATTCTGCACAAGGACATACCACCTACTTGCATGGAAGGTGGACTCTCTATCCTTCAGTTGGAAAGGCCTGACAGCATATGCATTTCCACCTCTTCCTTTGATGCACAAGGTACTACTGAAAATCAAAGAGGAACGTCCAAGGATAATTCTGATAGCTCCAAATTGGCCAAGACAACACTGGTATCCATTGCTGAGGAGCATGTCTCGGGGGAGAACGTGGACACTACCCCTGATGCCTTTGATGTTAACTCAGAACGACTACAACATCATGCATCCAAACCTAAAAACTCTGCAACTGATTGCCTGGAACATTACATTTATCCCAAAGGGTTAAAGACATTATCCTTGAGGCCCGCAGACCTTCAACAAGAAGGAACTATGCAGGAAAATGGAAAAGGTTTGTCATTTGGAGTACTGAAAGAGGAAAAGATGTGTCAAAGATAGATATTGCTAACATCCTGGAGTACTTGGCAGAGCTTCTCCATACAGGCCTGTCCTATTCCTCCATCAAGATACATGCATCAGCTATTTCTGCAGAATACAGCTTCGATCCCCCTGTCTTCTCACATCCTCTACTCAGGCAGTTCCTCAGAGGAATCAAGAATGTAAAACCTCCTAGGAAACCACCATTACCAGCATGGGACTTGAACTTTGTGCTAGAAAAATTGACACTCCCTCCATTTGAACCAGCAGCAACAGCAGATCTTCAACACCTATCCTGGAAAACTGCTTTCCTACTGGCAATTACTTCAGCAAGAAGGGTTTCGGAACTACAGGCCTTAATGGCAGTACAACCCTTCTTAATCTTCCATCAAGATAGAGTGTCCATGAGAACTAATCCTACATTTATGCCTAAGGTGGTATCCAGAGTGTCTCTAAACCAGGCAATCCACCTACCTACCTTCTTTCCCAAGTCACAGAACAGGGGGGAAAGACTGCTGCATACCTTGGATGTACATAGACAGTTGCGCTACTACCTGGACAGAACCAAGGGCAATAGAAAAACTGACCAGCTTTTAGTAGCTTATGCAACAGGAAGGGAAGGAAAAGCAATTTCCAAACAGACAATCTCCAAGTGGATAGGAAATTGCATAAGATTCTGTTACTCCTACCATGGAAAGCAAATTCCACAGAACATAAGACCTCACTCTACAAGGGCTACAGCCACTACCACAGCTTTCTTACGAGGAGTGGCTACCAAGGACATTATTGAGGCGGCTACTTGGACCTCCGTGCATACATTTGCCAAGCATTACAACTTACCTCTATACTCTAGATCCCGAGCAGGGTTTGCCACTGCTGTACTGCAAGGGATCCTAACTACACCATAATTCTTCTTCCTCCTCCCTAGTTTGGCTATGGTATTCTACCCATTTGTTAGGACTGCAGATGCATCCTTGAAGGACATAGTACAGTTTTGTACCTACCATAAATGTAGATGTCCGAACAGGATAGCATCTGCAGTCAGGATTACCCACCCTCCTTCCCCTCTGTGGTACTCCTAGGGTATTTACCCTCCTAATAGCTAGCTAGGGGGGGATCTCTTATGGTGTATTTGTTTGTATATATGTACATACATGCTTATTTTTTGTGTTTGCCTACTATTTTTTTTGGAAACATTGGCATTTACCTAAAATTTAGTTTTCCAAGAGGGCAACTGGCATCTGGGGCAAGAAACACTGAGGAAAATGGTGTCGGCTGATGCCTTTATACCCGAAGACCAGCAGAGATGACGTTGGGTGAAGTGCGACACCAGCCGAGGCCAGACCCAGACTTTGGAATCCGGCCGACCGAAGGGCTGCCTGACGACAGGACAACCCATTTGTTAGGACTGCAGATGCTATCCTGTTCGGACATCTACATTTATGGTAGGTACAAAACTGTACTTTTCAGTTCAACTCAAAGCTGAAGCTCGTTTGAGTTAGAGGGCTACCATTTGATCTGATGATGTTAATCTTCATTCATTCCTTACTGATGGGTTTCGGTTTCATCCTCATAACCGAGTCAGCTGTTATAACAAGCTCCCGCCAGTCAAAAAAACTCTTGAGCTAAGATTTACTTTCTCTACATTACCTCGCATCTCGTTTGCCGCCTACTGAATCAAGTTCATGTCAGGCCAGCTCTCAGCTAAGTCATTTCTAAATTTTCACTACTTAAACCTTTTCTTGGTTTTCTTTCATGTATTTAATTAATCTATTGTTAATTGCATATTATTTGCTTATCTGCTTGAGTGTGCCTCTCTTTCTTTCTTCTTTTACCAAGTTTGGTACTCTTCATACCATTGCTGGTATAGGCCTTCCCTTACCTCTGAGGTAATTACCAATACCATTGTTGGTATTCCCATTTCTCCTTTCTCCTCTCTACAAAAAAAAAAAAAAAAAAAAAAAAAAAAAAAAACTTTATTCTTTATTGTGTGAGTGATTTGACCATTTTGTTGTTAAAATTGTATTTTTGGTCGCAGATATGTCTGAGAAAAAGGAAACAACTAGTTTCAAACACTGTGATCAGTGCGATAGGATAATGCCTAATGTGGACAACCATGTGTCCTGTATCTGTCTCGGGGTGCCACACCTGTTTATGAAACCCCCTTGTGAAATATGTAAGGGATTTAGTTCCCACACTTTGGAGGAAAGGAAAAACAAGCTTGTGCTTTAACGTCTCCCAAAATCTCCTTTCACGGAGGCTGTTTCTGAGTCGGAGGGCTCAACCTCTCCAAAGATAGAACATAAAAAGAGGAGTAAATCCTCACCCTCCTTATCTTACGTCAGTGAATCAAAATCGATGGAGCTGAAAGCAAAAATTTCTAAATTGGCACCAGCAGCCTTGGCACCGGGGCCTCAAACCTCCTCCATGGTGCCATCTTCGGTTCCAGCACCTCAACAGCCAGGTATGGTGCCATCCTCTGCACCCATGCCCCAAGCACTGACCACGACACCGATTGTGATTACAGTACCAATCTCTGTTTTGGCACCAAAAGTAGTTGTTCCAATTCTGGTCACTTCCCCCGTACCTATACATCATGCTGGTCCTTCGACCATGGTGCTGAGAGGTGATATACCACCTTGGACCAGATATTCCCCTTCGGTGAATCTGTTTTTTTTGGATGACAATGCAGCCCTTTTCTAGAGCGTCCTGACTCCCATTGGGAATGTCCATCTGCTCCTCCAGGAGCCTTTCGGAACTGGACATAGTGAGGCTAGTGGATCAGCTCCTGGCGGCCAGAGAAATTCCAATTCCTTGCAAATCTTTCCTCCCACCTGGAGACAAGGATTTTTCTCCACTAACTCCAACATATTTTCCTTTTTCAACCTCCGTAGAGGTATCTGAGCCTTTGACACCAACCCCGGTTCCATTTTCTTCAGTTCCATTGGTAGACCTTACCATGGCTCCAGAGTCTGCCCTTTGGACATCGAATCACTTGGAGCTGGGCCATCCTCGGGATTAAGACTGGTCTGTCGGCACCATGATCCCTAGTACGGCACCTGTTTTTTCCACGGCGGTGTCTACTATTGTTCTGGTTGCCTTCACAGAACCGAGTCCTCTTGTGGGTCCTTCCCTGGGAGTGGGTTCGTAGGAACTGGATGTGACCCAAGTCCTGAGGTTGACCTTCTCAGTTCCGGGCTCCCACCCCTCTTCAGGTGGATCTGCTTTCCAGGTGATAGAGAGGGCACTTGCCTCTGCAGGCTCCCAGCTGGTCCTTTCGGCACCGGAGAACCATATATATCTTTCCTTTGAGCCACAGTTGACACAGCCCACTACTCGGACATCGGGCGCGTAAACCTCAAGACATCCTTCCACAAGGTTCCCACTCTGCAGAGTCCTCCTCAGATGTCCCTGCCGAGGAAGTACCTTGCAAGAGATTGCGCAAGAGGAAGCACATGGATTCCCCTGAGGAGTCCCTTACCGAAGATGCAGACTATGATGAAGGGGAAGAGTCCCTACGGTCACCCCCTGAGGATGTCTTCTTTGGAGACATATTGGAAATTTTGAAGCAGCGGGGAGGCTGGAAGTCTACCACCCCATCCTCTGAGGAGTCTGTATTCATGCAGGCTTTCCATGCCAGTCTCTGCAAATTTCAGGCTCTGCCCTTTGGTCTCACTACAGCTCCCAGAGTGTTCACCAAGTGTATGGCAGTGGTCACAGCTCACTTGAGACATCTAGGATTCCGAGTGTTACCGTATCTAGACGACTGGCTCCTAACTGCTATCACCAAGCATCTATTACTAAAAGCAAGAGACAACACATTACATCTCTGCTGTCATCTAGGAATCATGGTAAACTACGAAAAATCATGAAAAATCTGCCTTGTTGACATGGCAGCATATTGTTTTTATAGGAGCAGAGTTAGATACAACAAAAATGATGGCAAAACTTTCCCCAGAAAGAGTTCAAGTACTACGACATCAGATGTCAAACTTTGTTTCCTGGAAAAAAGTACAGGCAAGAACAATCCTGAACGTCTTAGAAACCATGGCAGAAGCAATAAACTCCTGCACATGAGGATTCTGCAATGGCTGCTGTTCATTCAGTGGTCCCTACAAGAACTTCCCATGTTCCACCAAATTTCAATAATGGAGTCTTGTAGGAAAGACCTTCACTAGTAGCTTAACTCCCTTCATGTGACATCAGGTCAACCTTTTGTTCTATATGGCAGTGGACGACTTCCTTCCAGTGTTTTCTGATAGCAGCGCACATCCCGGGGAAATCCAACATGATAGCAGACAGACTCAGCAGAGCGATTCTGTTGCCTCACGAGTGGTCCCTAAAACAGGAAGTGGCGGAGATAATTTTCTGCAAATGGGACCAGCCTTGCTGCGACCTTTTGCCATGTCCATAAATGCCAAATGCAGCAGCTTTTTTGCCCTAATCCCCCCCTCTGGGGGAGTCACCAAGGGATGCACTTGTACACAATTGGCCCTCGGGTCTCCTCTACACTTTCCCTTGATACCCAAAGTTCTTCAGAAAGCCAGCTCATTGGGAAGACATTTGATACTCATTGTGCCATACTGACCTTGCCAAATCTGGTTCCACTTCCTTTGGCCCCACCTCCAGGAGAAGCCATGGGTTCTGGACCCAGTTCTGGACCTTCTGAGTCATGTGTCAGGGATCCTCCATCTTTTTCTTCAAACCCTCAGATTGACAGCTTGGCTGCTCCTATTCCAAACATAGACAGGCTCCCCTTCTTCATCTGTGAAACATATTTTGATCTCATCCCATAAGGCTTCAACAAGGACTTTATACATGAGCAAATGGAAAAGATTTTCTTCCTGGGCATTAAAATAACCAAATTGATCCCTTCTCTGCACCCATAGTTTCTATTCTTCAATTTTTGATTTAACTATTTAGTGAAGGCACAGCTGTAGTTGCTATTCGAGCTCAGTTAGCAGTGATGTCTAATTTTCACTTAGGTGATTGGGGCTCAATTCTGATGTCTCACAGGCTATGCAAAGCTGAAGGGCACTATTTTATTAAGACCACACATTAAGACTCCTCCAGCTCCATGGGATCTAAACTTTGTTTTATTTCCTTTTGATTCTTCCTCTGTTTGAACCTGCATCATCCTGTGATTTAACGTTTTTGACATGGAAAACAATTCTCTTGATTGCCATCACTTCTGCTAGAACAGTATCAGAGCTACAAGCATTATCTATAAAGCCCCCCCACACGTGCTTTTCCACAAAGACAGAGTATCCCTTCGAACAAACCCATCTTTCCTACAAAAAGTATGCTCAGAGTCTAATTTGAATCAATCCATAGACCTGCCAGTCTTTTTCCCCAAGTATGGCAGAAAGGCAGAATACATGCTCCACCAACTGGATGTACATAGACAATTACGTTTCTACTTACACAGGACAAAGGACTTTAGAAAAGCTGACCAATTATTTGTTTCATTTTCAGAATCTAAGAAAGGTGCTCCGTATCTAAGGTCACACTTTCAAAATGGCTATCAGATTTTATTACTTTCATCTACAAATCTCACAACAAAGATCTTGCCTTTAAAATCAAAGGGCATTCCACAAGAGCCATAACTGCTTCTTCAGCTTTTCGAGTTAGACTACCAATCGACACTATTTGTGCTGCAGCAACATGGGCAAGGCCCTCCTACCTTTATCACTCATTAAAAGGTGGATTTGGCCTCCAGGAACAGGGCCTCCTTTGGGTCCACTGTTCTGAAGAATATTCTCCCTTGAGCCACCCAAGAAATATGGTGCTAGGGATGATGTCTCAACCAAGAATGAAGGCAAAATAGGACAACATCACATAAAAAAGTTGTGTACTCACCATAATGTTCCATGTGTGTTGTCTATCTCTCCTTCATTCTTGCATCCCACCCTCCTTCCCCCAGTGTTTTGCTCCTGAAGGGCTGAGTGATCATGATTGGAAACAAATGTTCTCCGACCTTCTTCCTTGCTCTACAATTTTTTGATCAGTTTTTATAACTGCCTGTAGTTATATTAGCAAGCAAGATCTGGGGACCTTTCCTAGGGCATGATGGGATAGGGATACAGCCACGAGCTAGTGGAAGTCCTCGAGCTTTTGTATAAGGCCGAGTCGGAGCAGAGGATTGGTTCTGAGCTCAACCATTGAAGAATGAAGGTGAGATGGACAACACACATGGAACGTTATGGTGGGTACATAACTTCTTTATATAAAGTTTGTGTAGGAACTTTTGATGACTTTCTTCCCTTGGCCTGTCACATAACATTCTCTCACATAATACTTTTTCTCTTGGTTCCACAGCTACTTAACTTCCTGTTAACAAGCAGTTAAACAGTTTTTATATTCTACCACTGTAATCACTGTAAAAGTTCGATAGGTATCCATAATTGTTCCATAGCTGTTTAATATCTTAATAAATGACCTGCACACGATCACTAAACATGCCTCCCTTATACAGTATGCAGATGACTCAACACTTATTTGTTCTGTTTGCAAATAATTTGCATAAATTCATTGTTTCTACATACACACCTATGTACCTATAAGCTTCCCATTCATGTCAAGCAGTGCACCTCACTGAAATCTTGACGAGTGGGTGGGTAACAGAAAGATGTTCTTCGTGTTTCACTGTTGCAGTCATCGCCTATGGGTTATCCCTGCTGTGGTAGCTCTCGGCCGGCCCGAATACCAGAGTCAATGTTTTTTTGCATCAGCTGCTGTGTCTTGTTGACTGACATCAGGTCGTCAGTGCTGTAAAGCAAGGCAGCTGACACCATTACATCAGTCTTTCTTGCCGTGGAGCCCGTAGCAGAAGCAGTTCGCAAGTGTGCCGGTCGGTCGCTACCAGAGCTCGAATTACAGCTGAAAGCATCTAAAGCTAAGTACCCCATTGGGGATCCTTTTTTCTTGCACTAACTTATGTCAGAAAAAGTTAACAATTGTCTCGCCTGTGGAAAGCAGATCCCACACCGAGACTTCCATTCATACTGCATCACTTGTTTAGCCCCAGACCACAACGTCCCCCATTGCCGGTTCTGTGCCTTTTTTAATGTGAGAAAATATTTGTTATAGAGCTCTTATTGTAGACGGGTATTTTAGTCTTCCGTCTTCGCATTCAGAAATGGCGTCCATCAGCCAACAATCTGTAGACATTCCAAAAAAACATAGAGATAAAGACAGAGACAGACCACACAAGGCTAAGCCTTCCGACAAGGCTACCGCTAAGCAGGTCATCAGTTCTCCATAATTCAGTGAGACACTTTCTGATGCCCGATACAATATTTATGCAGGCCTCTACCAAGACCCTTTTGGAGTCCGCTATGCCGCAGAAATCTTCTTTGTCTTCCATGCCTTTGGTTGTCTCTGCCTCGGTTGGGTCCAGAGTCGCGATGCAGGCACCGGCTTCCAAGGAGGACTTTCACACTACCGATTCTAGACAAAAAATGACATAATCTCATCCGACTACCATTTCTCTCAGACTGATGAATATGAATACTCTTAGGCCTAGAAGCCAGGCCACTCCTAGAAAATCTACCTCTAGCCCCATCTTACTCCTGCTTCACCACCCCAAGCCCAAATGCTTAAGATGGCAGAGGATCTTCTCTCCTTTATCAGGGGTAGTCGGGCCACAACTTCTAAAAGGAAAAGACACCCTTCTCCTGAACTACTGACACAGCATGATTCTGAGGAATCTGATTATTCAGATTTTGAAAAGTAACAACAACCTCTGACTGCTTATGAGGATTCAGATGCAGAGGAATCCATTCCTTCTGCCTCCCCACCAGAAGATCTTTCCTTTGGGGAAACCCATCACACCCTCAGGGAACATTTCCACTGGGAATCTCAGGACTTCCCTCAGTCTAAGAAAAGACTTAAGAGAGTTTCTAGACCTGCCCCAGCACAGACCCCTGGCCATCCCCCCTATCTTAGAAGTGGTGGATGATGTTTTCCATGACTCCAGCTTAGCCCCCGATGCCCTTCTACCTGCTCCCAGCTCCCAGTAAACCTGACCGGTATTACAGAGTACCATATTCTCACAAATACCTGTACAGAATTCCTGCTGCAGACCCGGAGGTCATTACACAGGGACCTAAAGGAGCTAAGGCTGGTTCTGCAAAGAATCCTATTCCTTCTGACAAGGATTCCTGAGTTCTGGACAGATGAGGTAAAAAAGTATACACCTCTGCAACATTATCTATCCGAGCACTCAACTGTCAGTTCCATATATTAAAATATCAACAACACACTTTGAAACTATTAAAGCAAAAGATTAATAGCTTTCCTGACTGTGGCAGTTCAAAAGAGTTAGGAGATTTACTGCACTGTACTTGTCAAGTGGCCAAGCACTCATTACACTGTGGATATGATGCCCTAGAAGCCTCAAGCAGGGCAGCAGTGTCCAGATCTGTCATTAGGAGACATGCATGGTTGAAGGAACAACCTCTCCCTGATCATGTCAAGTCTAAAATAATTGATGCACCCCTGGATAAGGACCGCTTCTTTGGAGTAAAAGCAGAAGAGGTACTTAAAAAGATGAAGACAAAGCAAAATCTATGCAAACAGTAAACGTTTTCTTTCAGGTTCAACCTCCTAGGTTTAGCAGGAATTTTCCCTCTACGCACTGGTCCTTTCCTGCACCTAGCAGAGGGGCACGGTAAGCCCTACAGACCACACAGGCCCCTATCCCAGGGACAGCAGAGAACCAAAGAGTGGACCACTTCCGCCCCAAAGGCATGGAGTTCTAAGCCATCCTTCTATAGCAAAAACTCTCAATGACTCCCTCTCCCCCCTTTGTCCTCCTTTCATTCCCCAAAAGCTAGGAGGAAGGCTCTTCCTCTGCAAAGAAAATTGGCTTTCTGTAACAAAGGACCAATGAGTCTTAAATATAATTTTCAGGGATACAAATTATCTTTCAACGAACTCCGAATTCCAAGACTGTACCCAGACTTACCTCCAAATCAGTGGGCAGAGGCATTGAAACAAGTCCAAGCTCTCCTATCCCAGGGAGCAGTAGAACCTGTTCCCACAGATCAAACAGGCAAAGGCTTTTATTTCAGACTATTCCTTGTTCCCAGAAAAGGGGGCACTTGGTGCCCCATCCTGGACCTATTAATTCTGAAAACCTCCCTGGTGGTCCCCAAATTCAAAACTTTACAGCACCTGCTGCCAGTGCTGACAAAAAATGCCTAGTTAGTGACCCCAGACCTAAAAGATGCCTACTTCCACATCCCCATAAGGGAATCCTGCAGGAAATTCCTGCACATCAGAGCAGGCTCACAGCACTTTCAGTTCTCTGTGCTACCCTTTGGCTTATCTACTGCTCCCAGGGTATTCATCAGATGCTTAGCCCAGCCATAGCATTTTGCAGACAGAGAAATATACAGATTTACCCTTATCTGGATGACTACCTCATTCAGGCAGAGTGCAAAGAAAAGCTGCTCCAGGACCTCCTCTTTGTCAAAACCCTCCTAACTTCCTTAGGGCTCACCATCAGTGAGAAGAAATCAAAGCAAACACCTTCCAGGAGGATCATTTTCTTGGGGAGCACTGCTGGACACAGCATCCCAAATGGCCTTCCTATCCTGAGAAAAGCAAAGCTTATTGCCTCCCTACTTTACCTAGCTGGCTTCCACAAGTCACCTCATGACGAGGAAGTTCCTGCAAGCCTTGGGGTACATGACATCTTGCATCCTTCTAATTCCTCTGGCCAGGCTTCACATGAGAAAACTTCAGTGGTATCTAAAGAATCTTTGGTGTCAGCACTCTCAGCCTCTAGAGACCTCTCTCCCTCTGGTCCCCTGTCTAAGGGCCGAGTTTCTCTGGTGGGCAGGGGCCTGTACCAAGAACAAGCGTCTTCCCTTCATCCTCCGCCCTACTGGGGAGACCATCACCACCGATGCCTCAGACATTGCTTTGGGTGCTCACCTAGCAGGCGGGTGCACCCAAAGTCTTTGGGATGCCCAACACCTTCCCTTTCACATTAACCAGAAGGAAATGATGGCAGTACAAAAGGCTCTGACATACTTCAAGCCCCATCTCAGGCCAGGGGTTCTCCTTATCAAAACAGACAACACCACAGTAATGTGGTACATCAACAAACAGGGAGGGACCCAGTCTTACCCTCTGTGTAGGCTAGCCATGAACCTCTGTCTGACAGCCTCCTCTGTGGGATTGCACCTAATAGCCCAGTACCTACCAGGGATCAACAATACCCTGGCAGACCACTTAAGCAGAAACTTACTGGACCGCCACCGAGTGGCAGCTCCACAGAAAAATCTTTTTGCAAGTCGCTCAGGAGTGGGCAACTCCGGAGGTGGATCTCTTTGCGTCGCACCTCAACCACCAGCTAAAGAAATTCTGTACCAGGGAGTATCACCACCTAGTGTGGAAGGTGGATGCCTTGACCTTCCCCTGGAACTCCCTCTTTGTGTACGGATTCCCTCCTCTGCTTCTTATTCCCAAGGTACTGATCAAGATAAGGGAGGTGAGACCAAAGGCCATCCTCATTGCTCCAGATTGGCCCAGACAGCATTGGTACCCCTTACTGCACAGCATGACATCACAGCCTCCCAGGCAGCTTCCCCTGATCTCAGACCTCTTGACTCAGGTGGGGGGGGAGAAATGCTGCATCCAGACTTGCAGACCCTCAAACTGTCAGCATGGCTAATACTCTAAAAGCAAACAAGGGGCCTCTGTTAAGCAAACTTGTCCTGAAGGCCCACCACCAGAAAATCTACACAGGAAAATGGAAAAGATTCTACTCCTGCAGCCAGTTCAGAGGGTGCAGTGCCTCACAAACATCCGTCCCTCTTATCCTGGACTATCTAGCGGAGTTACTCAATAGTGACCTCTCCTTCTCTTATATTATAATCCATGCCTCACCCATTTCAGCTCATTTTGATACAGACCAGCCCCTGTTCTCACATCCTTTGATTAAACAATTCCTCAGAGGGGCTTCTAGTATCAGATCTCCCAGAAGGCCACCCACGCCAGCCTGGGACCTGAATTATGTTTTGGAAAAACTAACCTTGCCACCCTTCGAACCTGCTGCTTCAGCAGAACTGAAATACCTCTCCTAAAAGACTGCTTTCCTACTAGCTATCACCTCAGCCAGAAGGGTTTCAGAACTTCAGGCACTGATGGCCATTGCGCCCTTCATCATTTTCCATGAAGACAGGGTCTCCCCAAGGACTAACCCCTCCTTTATACCCAAGGTGGTATCTAATGTGACTCAACCAGGCCATACATCTACCCACCTTCTTCCCTAACCCTCAAACCAAAGTGGAAAGAATTCTGTACTCACTAGATGGGCACAGACAGCTCATATACTACCTGGACTGTACTAAACCCTTCAGGAAAACAGACCAACTTCTTGTTAGCTTTTCCCCAGGGGCAGAGGGGAAGCCCATTTCCAAGCAAGCCATTTCCAAATGGATACCACACTGTACTACAGATTACATGGGAAACCAACCCGCTAAGTCTATTCATACCCATTCCACTAGGGCAGCCTCCACTTCCACAGCATTCCTCAGAGGCGTTCCCACCAGGGACATCTTGGAAGCTGCCACCTGGACCTCTGTCCATACCTTTACAAAGCAGTACCACCTACCTCTTTTCTCTAAGGCTAAGGCAAGTTTTGCCTCTGCAGTTCTGCAGGGCATGCTTTACCCATGCCTAGGTCTCTTAACAAATCCTTCCACCCATCTCCTCAGCTTTGGGAATCCTCCCACAGGTGATGACTGAAACAGTGAAACATGAAGAAGATAGTACAGTTGTGTACTCTTACCATAAATGTAGATGTTCAAATCTATTCACTTTGGCAGTCATGGTTTCCCTCCCTCCTTCCCCCTTATATCCTCTTTCCTTAGGGAGAAATAAACTTCTTAGGTGGCTTTTAGCCACCAGGATCCCTTTACTGTATTTCCTTGGGTTTCTGACTGGTTAGGGCAAGAAAAACTGATGTAATGGCATCAGCTGCCTTGCTTTATAGCACTGACGACCTGACGTCAGTCAACAAGCGACAGCAACAGACGCAGAAAAACATTAACTCTGGTATTCGGGCCGGCCGAGGGCTACCACAGCAGGGATAACCCACAGGTGATGACTGTAACAGTGAATGCACTGGAACATCTACATTTATGGTAAGTGTACACAACTGCGCTTTCACTCCAGGGATCATTCCAGTTGCCCTACTGGATATGGGCACTGTGAACTAACATCAGGTGCCATGGTGCCTGGGCAGTTTTTTGGGGCTAGGCTTGTAAAGACTCCAGGGCCGTTGGCCTAGTACACACCTATGAGCAAGCTCCAAGTTGGTAACATGATCTATCTTTTGTTCTGTCACTGTTTATATCTGATTCATCTTCCTCCTCTAATTATGTTGTGAATTCAAACACAGTTGTTGAAACTAATAGGTTCATAGGTAGGTACTAGGCTATCTGCCCGAGGGCATTTTTAAGCCTATCCAGAGTGTCAGCTTTCTCTGCCCCATTGATTAATTAACTGAGCCTCTGTCAAGAAGAGCCAATGAAGTGATCCCAGGGGTGTATTTTCTGTTACCCATTCACTCGTCAAGGTTTCTCTTGAAGAGTGTTAGTGAGGGGCTCTGCCTAATGTAGTTAGGAATTTTTTTCCAAAGCATGGGGAGTCTCTGTGACAGGAATCTATCCCTCCAGCATGTTCTATTTATTGTTGTGGCGAGGTTTAGCTCACTTAGAGCGAGTGGCTCATAGTGACTTGGATTTCTTTAGGTGGAGCATGTCCATCAATTCTGAGTTGGACATGGCTTTGTAAGTCGAGCAGAGATCACCACTGAGTAAGCAATATGCGACTGAGTACAGCTGGAGTTTTTCCAGTTGGGCTGCATAGGACCTATGTTTGAGGCCAGTAATCCTCTTGGTGAGGTACTTTTGTGGTCCTTCCAACTGTTGGGAAGTGTTTTGTGAGGTACATCCCAAATGGGGCATTGTACTCTATGATGGGTCTGATGAGTGACGAGTAGAGGGGCACTATAACCTCTTTATTTCTAGATGTAAACCCTTTAGTAATTAGATGGGCTACATAGAAGGATTTCCTAACTACTTTGGCAATATGATTGTCAAAGGAGGAGAGATTACTATCTACCTGGGTCTCCAGATCTCTTATTGCTGCCACGTTTGTGGTAATTCATGGGTGCTTTGTTTTTCCCAAATGGGATGACTATGCATTTTTTGGCATTTAGCTTGAGACCATGACTTTGATACCAGGTGTCCGTCTCAGTAAGGCCCTTTTGGAGAATGTCCGTGTCAGCCGGAGAGTCAGTTATGGCTCCCAGTTTGCAGTCATCTTTAACTTGGTTAGCCATAGTCCTCCTGTGTTTGCCTGTACTTCTGAGAAGTATATGCCGAACAGTAGGGGTCCCAGGATCGAGCCATGTGGGACACCACTTGTGACTGGTTTAGAGTCTGACCTGGAGCCTGCTATTCTTACCGTGTGAGTTCTGTCTGTAAGCCAGTTGGCAGCCCATCTCGTGACTTGGGGGTTTATGTTCAGGCTGGTGAGTTTTTCTATAATTCCAGAGTGGGGAACAGTGTCAAAAGCTTTGGCGAGGTCAAGTTAGGCTGTGTGAACTACCTTCCCCTCATCTATGGCCTTGGTGACTATCTCGAAGAAATCAACCAGGTTTAGTAGGCATGCTGAACTGGGTCGGGTCAAGTGTTTGGAGGTTCCCAATGTCTTTGCTAATGAGTTCCATGATGATGCGCTCCATAGCCTTGCAGACCAGGCTAGTTAGGCTTATGGGGTGATAGTTACCAGGGTCAGTTGTGGCCCCTCCTTTGTGGAGCGGAATAACTGTTGCTGTGCACCATTCTGTAGGCACGTAGCCTGTGGAGAGGCTGAGGTTGAACAGTGTGTTTAGATGGGGGGTTAGTTCGTTCTGTAGTTCATGCAAGACACAGCCTGGGACACCATCTGGCCCCATTGGTGCTGTGCTTTTGGCTTTTGAAAGGGCTGTTTACCTGTGCGTCTGTGATTTCCGGGACACTACACTTTTCCAGTATTGTTGTGGGCCCTTTTGGGGGTGAGAGGGGGGTGAAGTTTGCACTGAATTTATCTGCCAGGATGTTGGCAATATCAGTGGGTTCAGTATATTTTGTGCTATTTTGCACTAGCTCAGAGCATATCTGTGAGTTGCCACTTAGATTCTTGACATAGCTAAAGAAGGCTTTGTGGTTATCTTTCAAATCCTTGGCTATTTTTCTTTCAAAGTTAGCCTTGGAGGATTTTATGAGGGCCCTTAGTTTCTTACTGATACTAATCAGGGATGTCTTTCCTTCTCGGGTTTTGCTTTTTTCTGAACTAGTTTCCTCCTCCTATTGTATAGCTTGTTTATGGCAGGGATCCACCAGACTGGTTTCCTTCTCTTAGGGGAGTGAGTCTTGGTTTTGCTTGGGATGGCACGATCCATGCATCCTTGTAGGTGCTCATAGAGTGCATTTGTGTAAAGGTTCCTGCATCTTGGACACTGTTATCTTTTAGCGTGGGGGCTGTGAAACTTACCACCTATGTCTTAAGTAAGGTGATGTTTAATATAGAAAAGTTTTTCACTGTGGTTTCCTTGGTTGGAGGTGGTGGTGTGGTGTGGACATCCAGAGTGATTAGTTTATGGTCTGATCTAAACAGTGACTGGTTGACCTCCGGTGTGGAACACCTGTCGCCCATGTTCGTGATGACCAGGTCCAATATGTTTTCACCTCTGGTAGGGGAGTTTACCAGCTGATCCAGGGCATTTGAGCTGATAAATTCCAGGAAGCGCTGGACCTGGGAGTTTGTACTTGAGTAGTTTTCCCAGTTAACGGTAGGGTAATTGAAATCGCCCAATATCAGGGTGTTCGGAAGGACCTTCATGTTTTCCAGTGTCTCCAGAAAGGTGGAGTGGTGGTCCTGGGTCATGGAGGGTGATCTGTAGCAGGCCACAATTTGCATTGCAGATTTGCCTGATGTTAGTTGCACATGGATGATCTCGGAGGTATCATGCTGCGCCACTAACCTGGAGGTGTAGGTATCTTTGAATATGGATACACCCCCTCCTTTTGTGTTTCGGTCCGAAATGTGTGGTATGAGTTGTAGTGCTGGGATGCTCTGTGGAGCCTTGAACCAGGTTTCAGTTACTGCCCAGATGTCGACATTCTCCATACTGAGGAGTGCTTTGAGTGCGTGCATTTTGAGATTTAAACTCCTGGCGTTGAGTAGCATAACTCTCATTTTTTTATTTGTGCTGTTTACGGAGGTGGGTTTGACTTTTGAGCCTTGCCTAAAAAAGGCACTATGGGGGCAGCAAGAGCCTTGGCCAGTATTCAAAAGCCTATGGGTGACAGGTGCAAGCCGTCTCTTGCGAAGCAACGAGGCTTGTCGAGCATGTCGTTCCAGTCTGACAGACGCTGGATCCCGTTTGAATGACACCAGAAGCTTAGCCAATTGTTGAAACTGATCATTTTTTCTTTATACTGCGGTGTCATTCTTGGTGAGGGCAGGATGCTAATCAGGTTCAGGGTCCTACCCGCCTAGGCTACATGATCATGTTTTCCATGTCTCTCTTCATGTAGTCCAGGGAGGTACGTCTCAGGTCATTCACACCAACATGAACAATGACAGAGTCATATTTGTACTTGTTCTGGAGTGACCTGAGTGCTTGTGTTATGTGGCAGATTCTGGCTCCCGGCAGGCGGCTAACAGTAACCTTCTCCTTGTCCAGCCTAGTGAGTGGAACGTCAGTGTGCCTGACTATAGAGTCCCCTATTACTAGTGTGTTAGGTATGTCACCTTAATGGCTGTGATTGTGCGGCACACTGATTTTGTGTTTTATGTGTTGTCTGGTTTGTGACAGGAGGTGCAGGTTTTTTGGGTGTCTACTTTGGAGGTCTGTGATGCTTTTTGCAGGTTTTTATTTAGAGCCTCCGATTATGATTTTGTGTATTTATGTGTATTTTTTGCCAGTGCTGGTTTAGTATGTCTAAGTGAGGCTGGAGGTGTGGTGCAGGTGTTAACCTTCTCCTCATGACTGCCTGTTCCAGTCTTGGGTGGAGAGAGCTTAGCCTCCAATTTAGCTATATAATTGCATCTCTCTCGTATGTTAATGTTTTGTGGTAGGAGGAGAGGGTTGTCTGTGTACATGAGGCAGTTGTAACATTGCCTCAGCATACCCAGGTTCACCAGCTGGACTGGTGAGTATACCTGAAATTGCCCTTTGGTCTTGCCTGAATAGTAGGGTGAGCTGCTTAGTCGCTTGGTTGGTGAGGGGTAAATAATGAGCCTTGCCCTGCTGGGCAATCAAGTGTCTGGGTATATTAGTGCTTGTTATTAGGTCTGAGCAAGTGCTGGACTGTAGGATGCTTTTTAAGTGCTTAGGGTGAGAGTTAGACTACTTTCAAGGGAAAAACTGAAGAGGAGACTTGGTGGAGCCAGGATAAATTTAGCCCTAGCTAACCGGCGCTACCTGGACGTGCACAGCCATGGAAACGTGGTTTTTACAGCAGGGAAATGAAAGAGAAATTAGCCCAAAATGGCTTATAAACTACTAACGTCTGGGCTGGAACCACTCCTCCAGGGACAGATGGCTGCTCACCTCTCTCACAGGTGAACAGAGAAACCTCCCTCTATCAGAGTAAGGTATGGGCAACTCAGAAAATTGTAACACAGACCTGAATTCAGCACTTGCCTGAAAACTGGACTATATTAGCTTAGAAAGGTGGGAAACAAGGAAAATTTTTTTTTTGAAAAGATAAGGAAAAAATACACTTAAACAGCTTTAAATGACTACAAACAGTAAAAAATACACTTAAAACAGCTTTAGACGACTACAAGCAATCAGAAAAGGCTTTTAAACAAATTACCCAATTAACCAGTAAATAAATATCAAAACTGAGCCCTGTTCCTGTAGTCTTCAGTCATACAAGTTCTAACTGCACACTCTTGCCACTGGGGTGCAGGGGAATCTTCTCCAAAAAAGAAGGCCTGGATTAGTGTTCAAGTTATACAAACAAAGGTAGATTCAGCAGGCGTGGATCTAGTCTATGCTACAGCAAACAAGGCGCACCAATTTCAGTAAGAAACAGTTTAAATATGCAGGCACTATAAGCCTTTAACCAGAAATTCCCAGCTCAGAAGGGCAGAGTCCGAGTCCAGCCTCTCCTCCCAAAAGAGTGCAGACCATGAACCTTCTTAATGTAAAATAACTGGCCTGAAGCCCGAGTGCTTAAACCAGAACTAATACACTTTTAGAATAACAGACACTGAGCCTTCAATCAGCAACTCCCAACTTAGAAGGATGTAAGCTACCTGAGCTGCCACAACAGTGCAGACCACAAACCTTCTTAATGTAAAACAACTGGTCTGAAGCCCAAGTGCTTAAACCAAAAGGCTTAGAATGATAGTTACACCAAGCAGTAATAAATATAATTGAGTACTTTTAAGATGACGCAAAAGCAAAATAAAGTAGGAAGAAACACAAATACAGTAAAAGCAGATGAAAAAAGTGCACATTATTTATTTTTTTTTTTGAGTGAGCAAATGAGGTGGGCCAAGGAGGAGTATCCAAATGCAAATTTACAAGAGGGGCGGGCAGTTTCAAAGCCACCAAGATTAACACCAAAACAAAAGCAGGGAGGGTGGGTGGGAAACTAACTGAAAAAACAGAGCCACAAAGGCAGAAACCAAATAACAATGAAGTGAACTACCCCCACCTGAAACTGGCTATGCAGGAATTCTAACGAGCATTAACTGGAAAAACAGAGCAACAACGTCCAGCTAGATAGTATTCAATGCAACACAAATAAATCAATTTAAATGCTGTATTTGAAAAAAGTGCAGATAAAGATTTACTTAAATTCACTTATACGTCCAGTTGATTGCATGTAGGTCTTAGCTGGCCAAAGCTCAGAGTTTAAGCAGAAAATAATACAAAATGTACCACTTATATAAGGCAGAAACCGAATGTAATGTACATTTGTCTGTTTCCACTGGAGTTGTTTATGTAACATCAGGATACTGTCGCTGTATTCATAATATCTGGAGATTTTCTCCTTGTGCCTCCACTGAAAATAGGTTACGTTTGTCCATTTGCTCATTCCCAGTAAAGAATGTAATTTTCTTGTCGAGATCCTTGCCTTCTACTTGAATCCACTGTCTTCACTTTTTGTCTTCCTCCTTAACATAAAAGTGAGTATCTGTATATTAACTTTTGGAAGATTAAGATTTTATGTCCCTTACACTCTTGTTGAGGCTCAGTAGGACATATCTCTTTAGTTTAAATACCATATTACAAATACATTATCAGCTATTGTAGATTGAATAACGTAATAATAAACAATTTCTAACACACGCAGTTTTGTTCAAAATAACAATAAAAAAATATGTATTCAGCATGTTGTTAATCTTGATCAAGAATTGACTATTTCCAGATTTCAAGTGTTTTAACTGGACCATACAAAGACTCTGCTTCATCTGTTTAGAATGGTTTGTATAAGAGCAGAATTTTTGGAAGCAATTAGATTTTAATCCCAAACATTTAGAGAAAAATTAAGAAAGAAGTTCTAAATGAGCATTATGTACATTTTGATAAATCTGAGATAAAACCTGATATTCAGTGGTCAGCATTTTAAGAAGAATATTTATAATTTAAGCTGCTCACGGCAAGGAGTAAATGAACAAAGACATTAAAAAGGAAATAATTGTCATTGAAAATAAAACAAATTTCAAATTATGACATAGACTTTGAAAAACAAATAAGATTGTAAACAGAATTAGACCTTATCTGCATGGCACAGTTATCTTGGGCGATAACTAGGTATAGCTTTTTGGTGATATTCAGAACAGACTAAAACCACATTTAAACTATTAGCAAGGAATACACTTGTCAATATTTCTAAACTTAAAATAGAAGGTAAAATATTTATACATGCTAATGTATTTAAAAAACCTCTATTATTCCTCAAATAAATCAGAGGTCAAAATAAATATTTAATCCATCATATCTTCCTAATATCACAAAAACTTTTTTCCAAGCCAGTTCAAGCTCTAGAAGTCAGTAAAGATGTCCATCAACATTTAACAGTGTCATTATGGCCGTACAGTGCTCAGTAGCAGAATCTCTACCTCACATCTTCATGGTTCAGGGATTAGACCTGACCTCCAATCAGTGCCCCTGAAGTGTTTTCATGCTTCCCTTTTGTTTGCATGGACTTTCTGCAGGTGCTCTAATTTATTCCCCTCTTAAGGTTTGACATATAACTTCCTTTAATTTCTGCACCTTCATATTGTGACCATCTGCCTCCCAAAGTAGAACTGCAATGGAGCACCAAATTTCCTGATGTAAGCATTCATAGTCCCGTAATTCTTTAGGTACCCACTCCTCCATTGCAGTAGCACATAGTATAAAAACAATTTGCAATCTGTGTTCTTTTCCCTCCCCATTTTTACAGTTCAATGCTAACCATCATCACAAACAAGCTCAAATCCTACTTCTGGGGCTCTCACTGATAGTATTCCTAGTCTTTTACTGTCCTCCCATCACACCATCTGTAATTAAAGCTACCTTTTAATGTGTTTATGTAGAAAAGTACAATGCAGTCTGTCATTACCCCCACCAGTCGTGGCACTGTCACTGCCAGACTGTTAGCATCATTGTAGTACCACCATATATAGAGTCTCCAGTCTGTGCCCTCTACTTAAGACAGGTTATTTAGCACTATTGTCTTCAGTGCTACATAATTATCCCAGTGCTTATCCTTGTCCCATTGTCATCCTCTGTCAGTGTATATAGTACAAAGCTTTATTATTGATAGAGGCCAAGGACCAAAGGCACACGTTCATGCTTCAGGAACTTAATGCAGGCTTAAATACTTAAACACATTCTGCTGTGTTGAGATTTATTTATTATTTCTTCAGACTTTTCATCACGTGTGTGTAATTTTGACTTTTCATAATCATTTTTCTATATTTTAAATATGACTATCTGATGTCAGTCTTCACATAATCCTTGACAGATGGTTCTGTTCCGAACCTCAGAACTGACTGATGTTATTCCAGCTCGCTCTTTCCAAAAACTCTCGAGCTAAGCTCCACCCATAATGCTCCTCACCAAATTACCTCAGATCTCTTTTCCCTCTGCATAGTGCCAGACGCATTCTGCCCTTAAGTCTCGGGCGATAGCAAATTTCTAAACTGTAAGTTTTTCTCGTCTTTCCTTATCAGTAGCTGTTAATTTGTTTCCCTTTCTACCTGCTCCTATCATTTCTAGTTAGCGTGTGCATGTGTCTATTAACTTTTGGTAGTCTTTACGTACCATAGTTTGTACATTTCCTTATTACTTTAACTTGTATTTCTTTAGTACCATTTTTGGTACTTTGTTGATTTTTCCTTCGGTCTTAAAAAAAGACTCTTTCCCCTTGTACCATTCTGTGTGTGTGAGTGTGTGTGTGATTTATCATGGTGGACAAGCCAGTTAAAGGCACCTCGGGTTTCAAGAGGTGTGTTAAACGTGACAAAAAAATGCTGAATTCTGACGGACATACTCTTTGCATATATTGTCTTGGGCCTGTTCATTTGCAGGAAGACTGTGCTATTTGTGATCGCTTCACTAGTTGACCGCAGAAACAAGCTAATTTTGAAAGGTCTTCTTAAATCGGAATTTGAAGAGTCCTTATCTGGATCTAGGAAAGAGGCTAGTTCTCCTACTTCTTCTTCCTCTACAAGTAAATGGGAGAAGCCTAAAAAAAGAAGTCAATCAGTCCTGACTGTTTCTTTGGAATCGCCACCTAAAGTAGCCAAGACTCCTATGGTTCCAAAAGTCTCCTCGGAACCGATAGGTCAGATAACTCAACCCTTGGTTCCATTGGTGCTGGTTTCTTCACCGACTTCTTTGGCACCGATTATAACTTTGGATTCCTCCAGCTCGATGCCAAAAACCCAGGAACTGAAAGAGTTGTCCTTCAAACAACTTCCATGGACCAGTAGACCCCTTTGCATACCACCCCCGAGTCCATTCGTGGAGAGAGATCCACCCAGATCTCCTGTTTCCTCCAACTGATCCAACAAGAGCTTTACTGCATCTGATATTATGAGGATGGTGGATCAGTTCCCTACATCAAGGGGATTATCTTCGGCTACGGTTCCTAGCACTTTTGGCTCTGGAAACTTCCACCCCAGTTTTTCTTCCTCCTCCGACTTCAGAGTCCTTGGTGTTGACCCAGCCCAGCCTTGACTGTTTCGATGCCAGCTAGAGCTCCTTCTCTGGCATGGATTACTACTCTGAGTTTTTCGGGTTTGTCTGATCCAGAGACCTCCTGGGGTTGCAGCATTATTGCCTGTTCCCAGGGGATGGTTTCAACTTCAGCTTTTTCGGAGCGGCCCATGCCCCTCGATGCTTCTGCGTATGTAAGCTTGACCCCAGCTTCGGTCTTCGAGGCGGCTTCCTCGGTACAGGATGGGACCACGGTTCTGAAGGAGTCTGTTTTGGTTCTGGGCCCCCATGCCTCTATGGGGGGGGGGGGGTCTGCCTTCCAGGCTAATGAGAGGGGCTTGTCCATTGCAGGCAGTCTTTGCCAACCCTGTTGAACTAAACCTCTGGCCTTTCCCCTCAACTGGAGCTTCCTCCAGCCTCTTTCTTGGGACAGAAGGCACAAAAGTCTCAGGATCTAACCACAGTGTTTATGTCTTCTTCAGATACCCCTCTGGAGCAACCAACCGAAGAGGTTCCTGCCAAGAGAAAGTGACTCCACTGAGGAGTCATTCACGGAAGATATTGATTTCAGTGAAGGAAAGGGTTCCTTCAAGTCTCCCCGATGATTGGGGTGGCTGGACTTCCCTCCACCCTTCCTCTGAGGAAATAGTATATCTTGAGGCTATTCATGCTCAGCCCATTACCTTTTGGATTTCTCGACCCACTGACTATCCTAAGCTAATAACTCAGCGAACTTGGAAGTTCCCTGATTCCATCGAGCCGATCCCTAAGAGACCAGGCTGCATACTTTCAGCACCTAAGGATCAACAGCACTTAGTAAGGGAATTCCAGTAGATGCCATGGTGGTAGCAGTAGCCACCAAAAAGGAACTTTCCAACTAATGTCCTACTATCCATCCTACTAATAAAGAATCTAGGATTGTGGATAGACTTGATAAGCATGTTTATGCCTCAATTACCTTCGCTTTCAGGTCTTCGAACTACGTGGCACATTTTACCAGGCTTGAGAGAGATCTGATTAAAGAACTGTCAGATACTCTGTCAGGAGCAGTAGCTGAAGGGGTTTGAGACAAAGTAACTTCTCAGCTCGCCACCCTTGAATCTGTTTCCGACTCGTCCATGAGGCTAATTGCTCAAGTTGCCGAAGGAACGATGAGAGCAGTAGGTTCGGGCATAGCCATCAGGAGACATGCCTGGATGCGCTTATGTGAGTACGCAGAGTCATTCATGTTTTCTTTCGTCAGCACTCTGTTTGACAGAACATCCCTATTTGGTCCCAAAGTTAGAGACTGTAGCCAGATGTGAGAAAGATGGAAAGATTCTTTCTGCAGTAGGCGTATGCTTTTCCACTCCATAGCAGCCTTATTCCAGGAACCAGCGGAGTGGGAGGCTATGGTTCAAGAAGTCCAAAGGGCCGTTCCAAGATTCATGTGGCAATGACTTCTCCCGGTGCAGGGGGGAGAGTAATAGAAGAGACAGTGGAAGAGGCAGAAGTGCCCTGCCGAATCAGAGTTCCCAGGGATTCTTTCCCTGAAAACTCCTATCAGCGTTCCTGAAAGGAGGTCCAATTGCTGTCCACTGGAGGCAGTCGGGGGCGATTATCCTGTACCAAATTTGCCTAGATAAGGATAACAAAGGATTAATGGGTGCCGAGGATTATAACCAGAGGGTACAATATCCCCTTTTTAGTGCAACCAAAGAGTGTAACCAAAATCCCAGATGTTTCACCCAGTCACAGGGAGGAAGCAGTCATAGAAATTCAAAAATTGCTCGACAAAAGAGTCATCCAAGCAGTCCCACCAGACCAAATAGGATCCTGAGTTTACTCAAGATTTTTTTTAGTGCCAAAGAAGACAGGGGACTGGAGACCAATCTTAGATCTCAGCATGCTAAACAAAGTTCAGCAAACCAAATTTCGGATGGTCATAGTTCAGTCTATTATTCCGTTCTTGGGAAAAGATGATTGGATGTGCTCAGTAGGTCTTCAGGACATGTATTGCCACATAAAGATGGACAAATGGTCCAGAAAATTTTTGCATTTCTGGCTGGGGGCAAGTCACTGTCAGTTCAGGGCACTGCCCTTTGTCTCACCATAGCCCCCAGGTTGTTCACCAAATGCATGGCAGTGGTAGCAGCTCATCTTAGACTGCAAGAATTCAGTGCGTTTCCATATCAAGACGACTGGCTCCTTACTGCTTCCACCAGGTGTCTTCTCGTAGAAGGTCAAGACTACACTCTTCTGCTTTGTTTTGGGTTAAGCATCACCATAAACTCCAAAAAGTCCCATCTAGAGCCATCTCAACAATTAAAGTTCATCGAAGCAATGTTGAACATGATCACAAGTATTGTATCCACTGCCCATAGAAAGAGTTCAAAGGATAAGATTACAAGTCAGTCAGATTGTTCACAACAACAAAGTGCCAGCAAGCCTCCTTCTTCAAGCTCTAGGGTCAATGGCAGCCTCTATCACTCTGGTTCGTCTAGTGAGATATCACATGCAAATTCTTTAGTGGCTTCTGGTGTCTCAGTGGTTCATGTTAGATCAGCCAGTGTTACATTTGATCATGATTACCAACTGTTGCAAGGAAGGCCTGAAGTGGTGGTTTCACTCCATAGAAATCTTGCTGGGCCATTCCTTTGTTTCTCCTCAACCTCAAGGCATAGTGAACACTGATGCATTCCTGATAGGGTGGGGGGGGGCATTATCTGGGAAAAGAAGTCCAAGGCACTTAGTCCCATCTAGACGCCAATTTGCATATCCGTGTTCTACAGATGAGGGCAGTGCTTTTGGTGTTGCTAGGATGCCACCCAGTCCTTCCCTTAGGAATGATTGCAATCCAAACAAACAACATGTCAGTAGTCTGGTATATCAGCAAGTGGGGGGGTGGGGCAGGTCTTATCCCCTCTGTCGAGAAGCTGTTACAGTTTGGCAATGGACATGTTCATCCGACTGCTTTCTCATTGCAACATACATTCTGGGGAGCTCTAACATGATGCTGGACAGATTGAGCAGATGAACTGTAATGTCTCACAATTGGTCTCTCAATCCATCTGTGGCGGAAAAGATACTTTGCCAATCGGGCCAGCCTTGCTGCAACCTATTTGCATCTCCCCTGAACAACAAGTGCAGCAGCTACTTAGCCCTGATCCTCGATGTCCTTCAAGGATGCATCTGCAGTCATTACAAATGGGTTGTCCTGTCGTCAGGCAGCCCTTCTGTCGGCCGGATTCCAAAGTCTGGGTCTGGCCTTGGCTGGTGTCGCACTTCACCCGACGTCATAGCTGCAGTTATTCGGGTATAAAGGCATCAGCCGACGCCATTTTCCTCAGTCTTTCTTGCCGCGTGGCGCCCGAAGCAGAAGCTGTTTGCAAGTGCCGGTCGGTCAGATCCAGAGATTACTACTACCGAATACTACCAAGACTTCTAAAAGCTAAGTACCCGTTGGGGACTCTTTCTTGCCTCAGCCGATGTCAGAGAAAGTGAATAACTGTTTATCTTGTGGGAAACAAATACCTCATAAAGATTTCCACTCCTACTGTATACATTGTTTAGGCCCAAACCACGACATAGCAGCTTGTCTAGCCTGCGCTTCTTTTAACCGACGGACGCTTAGACGCCGGTCGGAGTTTGCTGAACAAATTTTCGGCTCTGATTTTGCCTACATTATGCCGTCAGATCCTCCGACAATGCAAATTTCCAAAAAACGAAAAGAAAAGGACCGACACTCGCGGTCCGCGGTCTCGGCCGAAACCGCGATTAAGCAAACCGCGAGTGTCTCAGTTTCAGCCGAAACCGAGCAAGCGGTACTTTCTCCAGCCGAAACCATGCCTTCTACCGAGGCCTCCTCTAACCTGGTAGAATCAGCTTCTGAAATCCAGCCTTCTGTTGCAGTTTCTCAGGAATTATCAGACACAATTCCCCTGGATATTTCAACCCCTGCACGTGGAGCTGCTAGGCCTCCTGCAGCCATGTCTATTAAGGCCTTTGCCAGGGCTAAAGCAGCCAAAGCTTCAAAAACTGTGCCTGCCAAACCCCCCTCACACAGGCCCAGCACTAGCTCTCATATGCTTTCTTTGGCTGAGGATTTAATTTCTTTAATTCGTGGATCCCAGCCTCATCCAGACAGGTCCTCTCTCCCATCTCCAGAAAAGAGACCTAGAGCAGAGCCCCCTGAACCAGTAACCACTGATGGTTCCTCTGATGAATCAGAACATACAGACCTTCCTGAGGCTTCTTATTCTCCTTACGAAGACTCTGATGCGGAAGAGTCCATTCCTTCAGCCTCTCCACCTGAGGAATTTTCCTTTGGGGAAACCTTGCATGCTATGAGGGAACAATTTCAGTGGCAGGGCCAAGATTTATCAGACTCCAGAAAAAGGCTTAGAACCTTTCTACATTTGCCACAACATAGGCCTTTAGCTATACCTCCAGTTCTTTCTGTTGTAGATGATGCATTTAATGATGCTTGCACTGCTCCTGATTCATTACCTCCGGCTCCTGCTAAGCCTGATAGGTTCTACAGGGGTTCTACAGGGTCCCGGACACTCATCACCATTTATACAAGGCTCCTTTTGCAGATCCAGAGACTATCGCCCAGGGCCCTAAAGCTGTAGCTGCTACTTCTACTAAAAACCCCCTCCCCTCTGAAAGGGAATCTAGGTCCTTAGAGAAATGGGGTAAAAAAGTTTACACTTCTACTACCTTGTCAGCTAGGGCTTTGAACTGCCAATTTCATATGATTCAATATCAAGAGTTTATTCTTGACCAGTTAACTAAAAAGCTTTCCTCTGAAGAATCTTTAGATAAAAAATATGTTCAGGAAATGGTACATAACATACAGCAGGTTAGTAACCATTCTTTAAAATGTGGCTATGATGCACTGGAGGCTTCGTTTAGATCAGCCATGACTGGCACAGTTATCAGGAGACATGCATGGTTGAAAGAACAGGCATTACCAGACCATGTCAAATCAAAGCTTTTGGATGCACCCATGGACAAGGTCAATTTATTTGGTTCCCCTGCTCAGCAGGTACTAAAAAAGATGGAAGAGAAGGCAAATCTGTACAAACGGTGAAAGATTTCTTACAGGTTCAACCTCCAAGGTTTAGCAGGAACTGGCCCTCCAAGAATTGGTCCTTTCCGACTCCTCAAAGGCTCAGAGAGGCAGGAATAGGCGTTCAAGAGGCAGAAACCAATCCAGGGGTGCCTACAGGGACGCCAATGGCAAGGTAACAACCAGCGAGGCACGGCAGCCACCACCACAACAACACCTCAATCACAGTGACTTGACAGTGGCACCGCCTACCAGGGAACAACTAGAAGCACCCATAGGCGGAAAATTAACCTTGTTTTCAAAAACTGGCATTGCATCACAAGGGAAAATGGATTTTGCAAACTATAGACCAAGGTTACAGGATCCATTTCCATACTCTACCAGGGAAGAGAGGAATACCAAACCTACCACCTACTCAAAGGACAGAAGCTCAAAAACAAATATCTCAGCTATTAAGAATGAGAGCTGTGGAAAAGGTACCAACTATCGAGCAAGGAAAGGATTTTACTCCAGACTCTTCCTGGTACCAAGAAAAGAAAACAAATGGAGACCCATTCTAGACCTGTCTGCTTTAAACACATTCCTTATTGTTCCAAAATTCAAAATGCTGACCCTACAGCAGCTTCTTCCCATGCTGGGCAAGGAGTCTTGGCTGGTAACTCTAGATCTCAAGGAGGCATACCTGCACGTCCCCATAAGACCAATTTGCAGAAGATACCTCAGATTTCTTGCAGGATCAGAGCATTATCAATTTTCAGCATTGCCCTTTGGCTTATCTACTGCCCAGAGTGTTCACGAAATGCCTGGCATCAGTAATTGCTCATTGCAGACTTCAGGGAATCCAAATTTATCCCTACCTGGACGACTGCCTGATACAAGCGGACAACAAAAGCAAGCTAGCAGAAGACTTACAAAGAGTCATTTACCTGCTGCAAGCCTTGGGATATACAGTCAATATAAAAAAGTCAAGGCTGATTCCATCCCAAAGAATAACCTTTCTGGGTGCAGAGCTGGACACATCAAAACAAATGGCATTCCTAACTGCAGAAAAGAAAGAGCAACTACCTCTCTACTTCTTGGCATTAACAAAGCAGAACCACCTAACTGCAAGAAAAGTACTGCAAGCTCTAGGCTTCATGGCATCCTGCATAATTCTGGTCCCTCATGCCAGACTGCATATGAGAAAGCTACAGTGGTACCTAAGGAATTTGTGGTCCCAACACAAGCACAGCCTAGAAACCAAAATCCCAATAATCCCATGCCTGAAACAAGAGTTCCTATGGTGGGCTCAGGCCTGTCAAGCAAACACAGGATTGCCCTTCTGCAAAAGCCAACCAAGCCAAACCATCACGACAGATGCCTCAGACCTCGGTTGGGGGGCACACATGCTGGGCAAGTGCATACAAGGCTTATGGACTCAAGACCAGCTGCGCCTACACATAAATCTAAAGGAAATGCTGGCAGTAAAATTGGCAATCCAGTCATTCAGACCATTTCTCCAAGAAGGTCAGTTGATGATAAGGACAGACAACACCACAGTTATGTGGTACATCAACAAACAGGGAGGCACCCATTCATATCCTCTATGCCGGCTGGCACTGGACCTATGGGATGTGGCCCTGAGCTACAACATTCAGTTACAAGCAATTTTTGTACCGGGAAAAGAAAACATTCTAGCAGACATATTAAGCAGAACAACCACAGATGCCCACGAATGGATGCTTCATCCGGACATCTTCAAAGCCATCACAAGGGAATGGGGATTACCACAAATAGACTTGTTTGCATCCCCATTCAATCACCAGCTAAAGAAATTCTGCACAAGGACGTACCACCCACTTGCTTGGAAGGTGGACTCCCTATCTTTCAGTTGGAAAAACCTGACAGCATACGCATTTCCACCACTTCCTTTGATGCACAAGGTGCTTCTGAAGATCAAAGAGGACCGTCCAAGGATCATCCTGATAGCTCCAGACTGGCCAAGACAACATTGGTACCCATTGCTGAGGAGCATGTCTCGGGAACAAATATGGACACTACCCTAATCCCATTACTGTTAACACAGAACAACTACAACATCCTGCATCCAAACCTGAAAACTCTGCAGCTAACTGCCTGGAACATTACATAACAGAAAATAACCCAAATTTATCCCAAAGGGTTAAAGACATAATCCTGGAGGCTCGCAGACCTTCAACAAGAAAGAATTATGCAGCAAAATGGAAAAGATATCTCATTTGGAGTACTGCAAAGGGAGAAGATGTGACTCTGGTAAACATGGCCAACATCCTAGAGTACTTGGCAGAGCTCTTCCACACAGGCCTGTCCTATTCTTCCATCAAGATACATGCATCAGCTATTTCAGCACAATACAGCTTGGATCCTCCTGTCTTCTCTCATCCCCTGCTCAGACAGTTTCTGAGAGGAATTAAAATGTAAAACCTCCCAGGAAACCACCATTGCCAGCATGGGACTTGAACTTTGTGCTAGAAAAATTGACACTTCCTCCTTTCGAACCAGCAGCAACAGCAGAATTACAATACTTATCCTGGAAGACTGCTTTCCTGCTGGCAATAACTTCAGCAAGAAGGGTCTCTGAATTACAGGCATTAATGGCAGTGCAACCCTTCCTGATCTTCCATCAAGATACAGTGTCCATGAGAACAAATCCTACATTTATGCCTAAGGTGGTATCCAGAGTGTCATTAAATCAGGCTATCCACCTACCTACATTCTTCCCAAACCCACAGAACAGGGGAGAAAGACTTTTGCATACCTTGGATGTACACAGACAGTTACGCTACTACCTGGACAGGACTAAGTCCAATAGAAAAACTAACCAGCTTCTGGTAGCATATGCCACAGGAAAGGAAGGAAAACCAATTTCAAAACAGACAGTCTCCAAATGGATAGGAAATTGCATTAGATTTTGTTACTCCTACCATGGAAAGAAAACCCCAGAGAACATCAGGCCTCACTCCACAAGGGCTACAGCCACTACCACAGCTTTCTTACGAGGAGTGGCTACCAAGGACATTATAGAGGCTGCTACTTGGACCTCCGTGCATACATTTGCCAAGCATTACAATTTACCTTTATACTCTAGATCCCGAGCAGGTTTTGCCACTGCTGTTTTGCAAGGGATCCTAGCTACACCATAATCTATACTCTTTCCTCCTCCCTTGTTTAGCTATGGTATTCTACCCATTTGTAATGACTGCAGATGCATCCTTGAAGGACATAGTACAGTTTTGTACCTACCATAAATGTAGATGTCCGATAGGAATGCATCTGCAGTCAGGATTACCCACCCACCTTCCCCTCTGAGGTACTCCTAGGGTATTTGCCAGCCTTCAGCTAGCTTGGGGGGGATCTATTATGGTGTATTTGTTTGTATATATGTACATACATGCTTATTTTTTGTGTTTGCTCTCTACTATTTGAAATCATTGGCATTTATCCAAATTTAGCCTTCCAAGAGGGCACCTGGCATCTGGGGCAAGAAACACTGAGGAAAATGGCGTCGACTGATGCCTTTATACCCGAATAACTGCAGCTATGATGTCGGGTGAAGTGCGACACCAGCCGAGGCCAGACCCAGACTTTGGAATCCGGCCGACCGAAGGGCTGCCTGACGACAGGACAACCCATTTGTAATGACTGCAGATGCATTCCTATCGGACATCTACATTTATGGTAGGTACAAAACTGTACTTTCTGGGGGAGTCACCAAGAGATGCTCGTTTGCATGATTGGCCCCACGGGTCATCTATATGCATTTTCCCCAATTCCCCTAATATCCCATTTCTTAAAGAAAACCATCAGGTCAAAGAACAGGATAATCCTCATTGCCCCATTCTGGCCTCGACAGATCTAGTTTCCTTTCTTTGGCCTCACCTGATTCGGAAACCCTGGAGTCTGGACCAGACTCCAGATCTACTGTCCCATCCAAATGGATTGGTTCATCAGAATCTCAAGCTCACTGCATGGCTTCCCCAGTTCCCATGATTGCCAAGCATTCCTCTCTCAATTCACCAGTCCAAAGAATTGTTCTGGCTTGTCACAAACTGTCAGCTAGAAAGTTATACCTTAACAAGTGGCGTACGTTTTCCACGTGGATGTGTAAGATTAGTACTGATCTATGTTTGGCTCCAGTCAATAAAGTACTAGAGTTCTTGACTTTGCTTTTTGAAGCAGGAACCTCAGCATTGACCATTCGGTTACATTTAGCTGCAATCTCCAAATTTTCATTGGGGTCTGAGTGGTACATCCCTAATGTCCCATAAGCTTTGCAAAGCCTTTCAGAAAGGATCTATGATGCTCAGACCTCCATATTAGGAACCCTCTGCACCTTGGGGCATGAATTTATTTCTCCAATCCCTAGTTTATCCGCCCTTTGAAACTTCTAACAAATGTGATCTAAAGTTCTTGTCATGGAAAACCTTATTGCTGGTAGCCATTGCCTCCACTTGGAGAATATCAGAGATTTCAAGCCTTATCCTGTAAACCTCCTTACCTAATTTTTCATAAAGACATGGTTTCATTGAGAGCAAACCCTTCCTTTTTGCCTAAGTTAGTATCCAAAGCCAACCTTAACCAAACTATTCAACTTTTAGTCTTCTTTCCCAGTTTTCCTAACAAAGGTGAATACTACCTTCATTTATTGGACGTATATAGACAACTTAATTTTTACCTGCACAAGACAAAAGAATTCAAAACACCAGATCAATTGTTTGTTTCCTTTTCTTCAGTGGTGATTGGGAAACCAAACCAGTTTCCAAAGTCACTGGCTAGGTGGCTAAAGGACTGTATTACCTTCATTTATGACAAGAGGAATTTACCAGTACAAAGGCCTGTTAAGGTTCATTCCACCAGAGCAGCAGTCTTTCATTCTGGGGTTTCATAGATGATATTTGTGCAGCAGCTACATGGGCTTCTCCACATACTTTTATTACTCATTACAAATTGGATCTGGTCTCTAGGGGACGGGCATCCTTCGACTCAATGGTCCTCAGGTATATTCTTCCGTGAGACCTCCCAAAAGATTCTGAACCACTGTCAAGGATTATGTAAAGATTGACAACCTCAGATAAAGAAGTTATGTTTTACCATAATGTTCCATCTGTGTTGTCGATCTTCACATAACCTTGACATTCCCGCCTCCCTTCCACATCCTCGTTTTTTTTTTGGTGGATTGGATTCCTCTGTGCCATTGGACTTCATTAAGAGATTCAGGTAAGGTCTCTCTCTCTCTCTCTCTGTGTTTCTCGTCTATCACTGCTTTATACAAAGTGGATCTGAGCTAATTTGGTGAAGAGCTTCGCTCAAGAGTTTTTTGGAAGAAGTGAGTTGGAATAATGGTAGAATCGTTCCAAAGTTCAGAACCAAACCCACTGTCAGGGATATATGAAGACTGACAACACAGCTGGAACGTTATGGTAAGACATAACTTCTTTTTTTTTTTTTTTTGGTCCTCACCTCAGGAACCTATGATGATGATAATGCATAATTGCGTTCCAGGAAGAGGACTCGCAGTGGTTGTAAATAAGTGGGATGGAATTGTTCAGTGACATTGCCTTAGTTCATGAGGTGCGACTTTGTAATTAATTTCTGACAGACGTTGTGAAGCAGTGTTTGATTTCTATTAACTTTTATTTTTAAACAACTTTATTTTTATGTCATAGTACTGATTTGCAACTTGACTACAAATACACTAATAGTAACAAAAAAAAGAGAAAAAAAACTGAATGTGACAGTTTCCATTATTATATGTGTATTATACCTAATTCTATTCTTTACTCTTGAGTATTACAACATAGTCATATAGTTTTCATTTCCTTCCAATCTACTTATTTTAGTTATCTAGTCAACTGTTATTTTGTATACAATTATTCCCAAATGCACCATTTACTTTATATGAAATTTACTTCCTGCAACTTTGAATTATCTTATTTTTAGTTCTTTTATTTCCTTTATGGTACTAACTATGATTTCTGCTTCAGTGTAATTGATTTTTTGACTAAACTTGTACATGACCATACAACGTCTCTGCAATTCTAAACCTAGACAACAACTTGGCATCATGATCATGTTAGTTAAGACACTGTTTTGTTCCTCGAACAGTTCTGTCAGTCCTTACAGCTGGTAGTGATAAGTGCGGAGAGACTAAACAAAAGATAGAGTAGCTGAGATGTTGGAAGCCCTTGATTATCAATATGGATAGTATGATACAAGCAGTGAAAATACTTAGTCCCTTTAGGTTTGTATATAGGTCTGGCGTATTTTTGTAAACCACAGGAAACGTTGTGGCTATAATTGGTAAAGAGTTGAAGGAATTTATTTGGGAAAGGAAGAGGTCATGGCTTAAGTGGTATAAGTCGTTTCCATCCATATAACAAGGTGCTTTATGACTATATGATTTGAAGGGTTTCTTTAGAGCTATGCATTAAGACTGATAACTCAAGCAGAAGGTTACCAATCAAAGTAGAAAAATATGATGATGAAATGGGAAGGTGAGGGGGGAGTCCAAGAAATAGAGTAAGATTTTAGATTCAGGCCCTTAAGGTGATTAACAATAATCCTATGGAATGTTATATTCTAAAGTAGTATTCTAAGACCTAAGCTAACACATGAATAGATTAAGGAGACTTTACCAATAGGGATGACTGCAAGTAGGGTCATAGAAAATAGGCAAGAGGGGTCTGGCATTTATTGAAGAAAATTAACAAAGCAACAAATGTATTGGGAGCAAAGAGCTGTGGATAGAAAAGTAATAGAGTGGGATAAGAAAGTGGAAGTTTTGACAGCAGGTTGCAGACTATTTCCTACCAGGGAATGATAGCAGAGTATAGGCAAAGAGAAGGGGATGTGAATAAGAAAGTGTTAAGTGAAAGGCCAGCTCTGGTTGTTTTTTCCGTTGAGACAGGAACAGAAGGTGCAGTTAAAGGCAGATTTACTAGGGATATAAGTACTGCACAATACCTGAAAAATAAATCAGAAGAGGTTAAAAAAGACTGGGAAGTGAGATAATGGAAACGCAATATACAAAGCAACTGTGGGAGGTAATCTGTATGGATCCCAAGTATGTAGCAAAATGCAGAAATTTACAATTTTTTTGTAAAGAAATGTTTGCACAGGTATTTTTACATCAACAGTGTGGCACTTTTAATCCATTTGGATTCTTCACTTCATTTTCCAGCCCTGAAGACATTTAAGTGAATATGCAACTGCACAGGAGACCAAAGTGCCTGAGAGGGTACCTGGTTCTGATGAAGACCTTTACACATGTTGACATCAACTCACCAAAACAAAATAAAATCTTGTTTGACTTTGAACCCTAGTGGAATTTCTGGAACAACATATCCTAGTGTACATGGTTTTGATTTATTAGTTATTCTTTTATGCATATACACCTTTTCTGTTTGGTATTCTTGACAACATTGTGTGTGTTAACCATCAGTGTTTTGCACATTTACTTTCAAGTACCACTTGTATACTTGATGCATTATGTATGACTTCAAACCACATTGCATACATTTCCTTCTATGTATATACAGCATCATATGTCACATCTGTCTGTACTGATGCTATCCAGTGCTTACCATTTACTTTGTTTTTTTTAAAGGAAAGTAAAGGATATGAATTTGAGTCAGAAACTGATACAGAGTCTGTCGCAAAACTGATCAAATACATCTATGACAACAGTGACAATGAGGAGATGAGTTTTGATACCTTGGTTGAAAGAGTTGTTCAGCAACTGGTAAGTTTGATGATTTCAAAATGCATACTGAGGTACAGTTGCTAATATCTTTGACTTCATGATCATGCAGTCTAGTGTTTCATACTGAGTTAGTAGCCACCTCCTTATTTTGAATTTGTGTGTGTGTATACCTATACCTATATCACACACATATGTATCACAAACACACCAATGTGTGAGGAGTATATGTGAAATTCTGAATATAATGAGGTCAGTTTACAAATACAGGTATTTTCTGCCCCCATGTTTATCCTCATCACCACTGGAATTTATTTTTGAACTAGTATGGTTACCTGATGGCTTCCAGGTTGCAGTGCTGCTGTACTTCAGCCTGAAGTCAGATGTTCAGTGCCCTCCCCTCCCCCTTCCAGAGAGGTTACTGTTAACCATGCAGTCAGGGACTTTACCAGTGTCCCATCGCCAGCCTTCCAATTTCAAGCTTGCTTGCTGAAACTGTATTATCAGTAGTATAGTCTTGTGTGCTGCTACTGCGCCAGGTGGCTGGCACATTTGTATGTATTTAGTTCTCCGTTAACTCCTACTGCGCCAGGTGGCTGGCACACTTGTATGTCTTTAGTTCTCATTTAACTCCTACTGCACCAGGTGGCTGGCACACTTGTATGTGTTTAATTTTCAGTTAACTCCTACTGCGCCAGGTGGCTGGCACATTTGTATGTATTTAGTTCTCAGTTAACTCCTACTGCGCCAGGTGGCTGGCACATTTGTATGTATTTAGTTCTCAGTTAAATCATAATGAAGGTTCGTCACTGTGTCAGGTAAAATAAGAGGAGAGACACTTTTGAGGAGAGTCTGCATGTCATTACTGTTTGTTTATTAGTGATGTCATAGGTTCATAGGTTTATACTAGGCTGTCTGCCCTGGGGCATTTATAAGACTAGCCCGAGTGTGTTTGGCTTTCACCACCCTTTGATTTGAGTTTACTGTGCCCTTTTTAAGGTTAGTTTACTGTGCCTCTGTCTAGTAGTGACACAGAAGTAATCCCCGGGCTAAAGCTTCGATCCCCCATCCACTCATCAAGATTCCTCTTGAAGAGAGTCAGTGAGGGGCTCTGCCTAACATGGACTAGGATTCTATTCCAGAGCGAAGGGAGCCTGTGGGTTATGAATCTGTCCCTCCAGCATGATCTATTTATTTCTGTGCTGAGGTTCAAGTCACTCGAGCGCATGGCTCTAAGGGATTTGGATTTTCTGAGGTGGAGCATGTCCATTAATTCTGGGTTGGACCTAGCTTTATATGTCAGGCATAGATCGCCTCGAAGTAGGCGGTATGCAACTGAGTAGAGCTGGAGTTTTTTAACCGAGCAGCATATGGCATCTGTTTGAGTCCCTTGATCCTCTTTGTGAGGTACTTTTGGGGTCTTTCTAGTTGCTGCAGGTGTCGGGTAAGGTACATCCCAAAAGGGGCATTGTATTCTATTATGGGCCTGATGAGGGATGAATAAAGGGGCACGATGACCTCCCTTAATCTAGATGTGAATCCTTTCATGATAAGGTGGGCTATGTAGATGGTCTTTTTAACCACTTTGGCAATGTGGTTGTCAAAGGAGAGATTACTATCAACTTGGGTCCCCAGGTCCCTAATTACTTCCTCTGTACTTAATGGGTTACCACCTATGAGGTAATTTGTGGGCACTTTGTTTTTACCAAAGGGTATGACAATACACTTTTTGGTATTTAGCTTTAGACCATGGCTCTGGCACCAGTTATCCGTCTCTGTGAGACCTTTTTGAGGGATGCTCATGTCAGCTGGAGAGTCAATTATGGCGCCCAGTTTGCAGTCATCTGCGAACTTGGTCAGTCACAGTCCTCCCGTGTTAGCCTGTACCTTGGAAAAATATATACCGAACAAGAGAGGTCCCAGGACTGAGCCTTGTAGGACACCACTTGTAACTGGTTTCGAGTCTGACATGGCTCCAGCAACTCTGACTCTGTGCGTTCTGTCTTTGAGCCAGTTTGCAACCCATCTTGTGACATAGGGGTTTATATTTAAGCTGGATAGCTTATCTATGACGCCCGAGTGGGGTATTGTGTCAAAAGCTTTCGCGAGGTCCAGATAGGCTGTGTGGACTATCTTCCCTTCATCTATGACCTTGGTGACTGTTTCAAAGAAGTTGACCAGGTTCAAGAGGCAGGATCTGCCCTTGACAAAGCCAAATTGGGTAGGATCTAGTGTCTGTAGGTCCCCAATGTCTTTGTTTGAGTTCCATGATGATCCTGTCCATAGCCTTGCAGACTAGGCTAGTCAGGCTTATGGGGCGATAGTTTCCAGGGTCTGTCGAGGCACCACCTTTGTGGAGAGGGACCACTGTTGCTGTACGCCATTCTTTGGGTACATATCCTGTAGTAAGGCTGAGATTGTACAGCAGTTTTACGTGAGGGTTTAATTCCTCTTAGAGTTCATGTAGGACGCAACCTGGGACACCATCTGGTCCCATTGAAGCAGTGTTTTTTGCTTTGGAGAGGGCGGCTTCCACCAGAGCATCTGAGATGTTAGGGAGGCTGCACTCTGCTGGGATAGATATTTGCTCTTTTGTGGGGGGGGGGGGGGAGTTTGCACTAAACCTGTCTGCGAGGATGTTGGCAATGTCTGTGGGTTCAGTGTATTTTTTGTCATTTAAAATCAACTCTGAGCATATGGGAGTTGCATCCCAGGTTCCTAACATAGCTAAAAAAAGCCTTGTGATTGTCTTTAGTGTCCTGTGCAATTTTTCTCTCGAAGCTGGCCTTGGAGGATTTTATGAGGGATTGTAATTTTTTGCTAGTACTGATCAGAGATGCCTTCCCTTTTAGGGATTTTGCTCTATCATGCAGTAGCTTCCTCCTTCCGTTGTACAGCTTATTTATGGCTGGGGTCCACCAGACTGGACGCCTGCCTTTGGACGATTGGGTCTTGGTTTTATTTGGGATAGCATGATCCATGCATTCCTTGAGGTGTCCATAGAATGCATTTATATAGGATTCTGCAGTTTGGGCCGTAGTTTCCACTGGCCCGGGGGCCTTGAAGGATTCCACCTCGGTTTTGAGAAGTGTGAAGTTCGCTTTTGAGAAGTTTTTCACTGTGGTTTTCTGGGCTGGGGGTGGGGTCGGGTTGTGGATATCCAATGAGATTAATTTATGGTCTGATCTTACCAATGAGGGGTTTACTTCTGGTATGGAGCATAGAGTCCCCATGTTGGTAATGATCAGGTTGAGTATGTTTTCCCCTCTTGTGGGAATGGTGACTAGTTGTTCTATAGCATTTGAGTTTATAAATTCCAGGAACCTTTGGGCTAGGGTGTTGGGGCTTGAGTAATGCTCCCAGTCTGTTTGGGTAGTTGAAGTCACCCATTATAATGGTGTTTGGAGAGATCTTCATGTTCTCCAATGTTTTCAGGAAAGCCGAGTGGGATTCCTGATTTTGAGAGGGTGGTCTGTAGCATGCTATAAAATGAAAAGCAGTTTTGCCCACTGTTAGTTGCACATGGATGGTCTCCAATGCTTTGTGCAACGCCACTAACCTGGAGGTGTGGGTATCCTTGATAAATATGGATACTCCCCCTCCTTTTGTGGTTTGGTCTGAGATTTGGGGCCGAAAAGCATGATATGAGGTATAACTTGGTAGTGCTGGGGTGCTTTCTGGAGCCTTGAACCAGGTTTCTATCACTGCACAGATATCAATGTTTTCCATACTGAGGAGAGCTTTGAGTGCGTGCATCTTGAAGTTTCGACTTCTGGCGTTTAGCAGCATTACCCTTAGTTTCTTGTTCATTGTGTTGCCTATGGAGGTGGGTTTGTCTTTTGAGCTTTGCCTAAAAAAGGCACTATGGGGGTGGCAAGAGCCTTTGCCAATATCCGAAAGCCCAGGGGTGACAGGTGCAAGCCATCCCTAGTGAAGCAATGCGGCTTGTCGAGCATGTCATCCCAGGCTGACAGACACTGGATCCCCTTTGAATGACACGAACATTTTAGCCAATTGTTAAAATCGATCATTTTGTCTTTATATTGCGGCATCATTCTAGGTGAGGGTAAGATGCTGCTCAAGGTCAGGGTCATACCGGCCTGGGCTACATGATCAGAGAGCTCCTCTATGTCTCTTTTCATGTAGTCGAGGGAGGTACGTCTCAGGTCATTCACACCAGCATGTACCATGAGTCATATGTTTACTTGCTTTGGAGTGACCTGAGTGCTTCATTATGTGGCGGATCCTAGCGCCCGACAGGCAGCTCACTGTGACCTTCTCTTTGTTCAGCCTAGTGAGCGGAACGTCAGTGTGTCTGACTATAGAATCACCTATTACGAGTGTATCAGGTGTGTTATTCAGCCTTAAGGGCTGTGACTGTTTGGCACACTGACTTTGTGAGCTATGTGTTGCACGTGTTTTGTTTTGGGGTAGCATTTGCTTGGATGTCTGCTTTGGAGGTCTCTGCTGCTTAGGAAGATTTTTATTTAGAGCCTCCGAGTATGTTTTTGTGTGTTTATGTGTTTGGTTTGCTGTTGTGGTAGGACTATGTGAGACTGGATTTGTGTTGTGTGTGGTTACCTTCTCCTCCTGACTGGTTACACCAGTTCTGAGTTGAGAGAGCTCAGCACAGTTTCTTGTTTTTTGTGCATTTATCTTCTTGATGCTTTTGTAATTATTTAGGTTACTCTTCTAAGCATACATACCTTCTGTCTAGTGTAGTTGCCTGGTAAACAGAAACAAACCAAACAGCTGAGTGTATTCTTGTGATCTGAAAGCACTACAGTTTGACAGTGAAGGGAATACCTCCTTTTGGGCTAGCCTTTGTGGGCAACTTAAATGGTAAAGGATTTGAACATCCTAATGGACAGTCAGTTAAGCCACTTTCTGAAAATGCAATGTAACCACATCAGCAAATAATGGCACTCGGCCTCATGTCCAGGCCTATCTTTTCCTTTTCCTCTTTTTCATCATGGCCTTCCTTTTCCTTGGTTTGGTAGAATCACCAAGAAATAGATGATGAATATAAAATTTGTTGTCTGCTCTGTGTGTGTTGCAGGTGACCTGAGTTAAGTAGCAGCTCAGGAGCCTATAGCAGAGCTGGCTGTAGATGATGATATTGCTGGCTTCACCCATCCTGGGGGAAAGGAAACAGCTCTGGCATACCCTAAGGGCGACATGTAGGGGGTGTACTAGCTGTTACCCAGTAGAGTTTGAGACAGATGAGCCCCTACTATAATGCTGCTAGGCACCTGTAATACTGAGGGGGATTCAGCGTGCAGAGAATAGCTTACTCTTCCAGTGAGGAGAGGATAAGCTGCCTCAGAAAACCAGCAAGCTTGCCCCCCCCCCCCGCCACCTGAGTCTGTCGAGGGAATGAAAGGGCTGATTGGTGTTCTTATGGCCCATAGTGCTTTTGTCCAGTCTGGAAATTCCCAGCTGCAGTGTCCCTAAACAAATAGGCAGCTTAGATGCTGGTAGTAGAGCCAAGGTCCTTGAAGGGTGCAAAATACAAAAAAAAAATAAATAGGTTTAGTGAAGAGAAACAGAAGAGCAACATAATTTTAGCCGAGGTTATTGGAGATTTATTTTATATCATGCTGCCTAAAATAAACCTTTGCACATGGAAATATTAACAGGATAGGTAGACATGAAAGAAACTAAGAATGTAAGAGGCAATACCCTCTGTATGTTCTGACTTTTCATTGCAGTCATCACTTATCTAATTTAATTAATTTTTTTAGACAACTTGCACTTTTTGGAGTTCTGGGACTTGCACCATGGAGTTTATTTTGATAGGTTACCACATTAATTCTGTAAAAGAACCAATGTGCATGTAGTTAGCAACTCAACTAAGTTTAGTGAAAAATAAAAAACAGTTTGGGAAACTGCAGAGGACTGTAATTTTTATTTTATCAGAATGTGTATTTCTGCATTTCTGAAACAATTCTTATATTTAGGCAATGTTTACAATCATTCTATTCTATATTTACTGCTAGCAAGAAACCCAGAGTTTCATGATTCACTGTTGTTTCTGGTCTACTTCCTCCTTGACAAAAGTACTAAACAAGAATGGATACTTCTTCAGGTGGAAATAGACTTGCATGAACCTGTTTGCTGTGATGATGTTTTTTGTGTTTGGTGTGTGAATACTGAAGTCTTTGAAATTTTAGAGCTTACGGAATGACAGATAGTGCAGCCAAAATGAAAACAGCAGCAAAAATTTAGTAAATAAACATTAATTTATAATCCATTTGACAACAGTGTTTTTATTCATTTACTGTTTATCTGTTCTTTTTTTTTTTCCATAATAAATCTTTATTGTTATATTATTTTCATACACAAGTAAAAACAAACACAAAATTTTAATACTGTTTATCTGTTCTTGTAGGAGGGAGCTTTTGCTTTGCTGTTTAAAAGTGTGCATTACCCTGGTCAGGTGGTAGGTACCAGGTAAGGTGATGCTTTCATTTTTTTATTACTCCCTTTGGCTGTGCTGTTAAAATGTTCAAAATATGGAATTTTGCCTACTTTGTTAGGAAGAGCTGCTATTTTTTTTTTCAGACGTTTTCACTGTACCCTGAAAAGTGTTTCTCATGTAACTTGCCATTTGCAGAAACCTAATATGTGATTTAAATTAGCTGGCGCAGTTGTGCAGCGGTTAGTGTTGTCACCTCACAGCAAGAGGTTCTCCAGTTTGATTCTTGGCTGGGGGTGCCTTCTGTGCGGAGTCTGCATGTGTTTCCTGCATTCGTGTGGGTTTCCTGTGGGTGCTCCAGTCTCCTCCCACATTCCAAAGACATGTGTCTGCTGTGTTTCTCCCCAGGCCTCCTCTGAAAATGGACTCTGCCCCAGTCGGACTTTCCTGTTAAACAAATGTTTAATAAATAAATAGCTGTATAAAAATAACATACATGCTTTTGGCATTAACCTTTGAGATTTTCCTTGGACATATACTTGTGATAACATTAAGACTGGTTAACCTTAGCAGTTAACGCCTATTGTACAGCCATTATTATTTAGTTGGCTTACTTAGAAGTCTAGTAAACAGTGGACTTACTGCAAGAATCCTTTTCAGCCATAAATTCCATAAGTTCTGTGCACCTGCATTGATATGCAGGATAGGACCGATGTTACTTTGTACTGCAACTGTCATAGCCAGCTTGAATACAATTTAATATGAGAGCGCTCCAAAGGGAATACGATATATTTTAAAATATTGGATTGATTCATTGTTTGAACTTATGTTTGTAAAGCTGTTACATTTGATTTAAAAAGAAATGTGAATGACTTGGCATTTTGAAGGGTACATGGTCCAGACTTTATCGTTCACAGTTAGCACAGAGGATTAAGGCTGGCAGCTGTTAATGAGCCGTTTCCTTCCACCTACCATTTGTCTTCAGTGTGAGACTGAGCTAGTCACTTAACCAACAGTGGTCCTGGATTGCTCTGAAAATGGACTCTTGTGGTCCAGCGGCCTTCCTAATTAAATATTTTAAAAAAGTACTCTTATCCTGGTTTCAAGTGGTGTGAGTAAAGCAGGAGAATGATGTATTTGCGTTGGATAGATGGACATTTCGTCATGCTAAGACTTTGTTATTGTTGCTTGCCTTTATAGTCTGAACAGTGTAGTGTTGAGATTTTTTTTTGTTTTTCTTTTGTTTTTTTTTTGCAAGAGGGGACATCATTCTCAGAAAAAGTAGTTTTGGAGTTAATTTACAGAGGAGTTGACTAGCTCCTGGATTTCTTGGGCGCCATCAGAAAAAGCCTTAGTGATACAGTTGTCTTCTTTATATTATGTTGATGTTATGATGTAGGATTATAGGTATTTGTTTTGCTATCTTGCTTACCAGAGGTGGATACTGAATGAAAATAATTTATTTGAGGCAATAAAAAATATTGTTTTGCGGCATTAGATCTGATAGCTGAGACACCCCATGATTTGGGTTCATCCTCTCTGCCAATCCAAATTTGATGTCTCTTCTCAGAAGAGCATACTGTTTGGGTATGCGCACACCATGATCACACATACTAACTGCATAAGAGTACCTAGACCTCAAGCCCAAAAGTGCTTTTCTGCCTTTTGCACAAATCCAATCCTTATTTTGATGGATGTTGATGAAAAGTCAGTGCAAAGATCCAGTCCACTAGATGCTCCTGAACCCATCAGATAACTACCCAAGAGATACAACAGCATTGCATTTTCAGTTTTGAAGAGAAGAGAACCGTGATGTGTGCTGTAAATACCAGGTGTTCAAGACTACAATCTGGACATATCAAAGTGTGAATTCCTGGCCAATTTTGCCACCATGAAGATGATGCTAGTTGAAAGCTGTTCATACCAGAGTCCTAGAGAGAGTCCTGCACATAGTGTTAAGGCACAGACAGATCCGGATAAAGGGACTGAAAATGGTATGCTGGGACCTAGTCTTGCTTGGGTTCATTGTTAAAATTGGCTTTCAGGGCCCACAGATGCTGATCTTGGCCTTGACAAATGAGTGCTCAAGCCCATGTCAGTCCTCTATCTCAGTGGGCTCAGAACTGGGGGGTGCATTCTGCAGTGTAACGTCACAGAGCCACTTTTTAATTGAGTGGCGCTCAAACCTGACTGGCCTCCCACCCCAATTCCTCAGACATGCACTCCATTTATATCCACCCAATATATACAACTTAAAGGAATATTCTTTTATTCCTAATACTTCACACTCCATAGATCTTAAAGCCTGTGCTACAGTTAATGCACACTTAGAAATAGATGTAACCATGACATACGTTTACACTCCTGCTTCTATCAGTTATTTTCCTTCACCGCCCACACAAAAACCCACAACAATTGTCTGACTGCCACTGCCTGCACATATTGGACTACATAAATAAGTACATGCATACCACCCACCCATACTCCACTAAACATTTCCATCACATCACACTTATATCGATACCCACTCACACACATCAAACATATCAGGGTCCCAATACATCATTGTTTCTAATTTTGCTCCCTCTTTAAAGCCCACAGCATCAAGAACAAAACTGGTCAAGTCAGTGACTTTTCCATGCAAACTAATGTTGACATTATAGTTATCAAAGAAATATGGCTAAAACTTGACAACCATAGTCTTCACAACCTCATATCAAACTACTCATACCGACAAGATTATAGACCAGGCAAAAAAAAAAAAAAAACTAGGTGAGGACCATTAATTCTCTTCAAAAACCATCTTAAGCCCACGATCATTGCATAACTGCAATACAGTTCACCTCTTATTTTATAGGTAGTATGGCATCTCCGACTAAGTATTCCTCAGCATCTAATCCCAAACCTGCCCAACAGCCACATATCACAACATCCACTTTCACCTTCAAACCCGTGCCCACATTCTATGTAAAACTGCCCTTAAACTGTGTTCTTCTTCAGCTGATGATCTTCCAAATGAGTACCTAAAAATCGCAGCCAGTAGCATTGTCTAGCATGTCTCAATCCTTATAATTAGATCAATCCAGGAATCCCACTTTCCCTCTCTCTGGAAAACGTCACACATTATCCCTCTGCACAAAGTAGGAAATTCAACAGACATAACTTTAGACGTATAACAATCTTATCTACCCTTGCCAAAGTACTTGGAAAAATGTATTCAAAAACACTTGCTAGATTATGTACTACAGGAAGAACTCTTATCCCCTACACAACTTGGCTTCCATCCTTCCCCATAGTACTAGCACTGCTTTTCTAACCTATATAGACATGGTCAGTAAAGGTAGAGATAATGGCAAACTAGTCTCTTCCTTATTTCTAAACTTGTCGAAAGTGTTTGACAATCTTTGACACAGTTTGTCACAGCAAACTTCTACTTCAAATGTCCTCACTAGGTCTGTCTCAGCCCACTCTTCTGCGGTTCAAAAGCTACCGTTCCAATAGGTATTGGTCAGTGAGATGGCACTCCATGCTCTTTCCTTACCTCCCAGTCACCACTGGTGTACTACAAGGCTATGTCCATGGTCCCTTTCTCTGTAACATTTTAAACAACACCCTGTATGCATACACAAAACAGGCCACCTTAATATAATACTCAGATGATTCCACTTTCATTTGCATATCTAAAAACTTACTCAGGAAGCTTTAACAGCCACTGAAACATGGCTTTGTAACTCACAACTCCTGTTCAACCCAAAAAAGACCAAACTACTACTTTTCCCCAAATCCCTCTCTCGTGAAAAAAAAACTAAATTTAAAGTCCTCTCTCTTGATAATACAACCATTGAAGTCACTTCTCATAGCAAACTATTAGACGTGATAGTTGATGATATTCTTGGATTTGACATGCATTTACTAAATTGCATAAGAAAAACTCCTCAAAAACTAAGGCTGCTTTGCAGAGCCAAAAACTTTCTCATCGACACAACTAAAGCTACACTCACTTGGAACTATTTATCTCCTCCCCACTTTTCTTTATGGTGCTACCCATCCTTACTACCCTTCAGGCTTCACAAAAATTAAAACCTGAGCAATGCTACAACAAAGCTGATAAAATTTGCAGCACATACCCCTTTCAGAACCCACCTCTGTATAGCACTGAAAAGACTAAATTGGTTAGAACTGCCACATTAGCTAACATGCACACAATTTCTCACCACCTATAAAATTATCCATCCAAAACATTCTACACAGCTGTGTACCCAGTCGGTCATTGAGATCCATTGGCCAAAAATTCTTGTCTGTCTACAAGCCTAGCAGATCTGCTGGGCATTGTCTGTACTCTTACAAGGTTGCTAAAGCCTGGAGCTCCTTGCTTATCTGTAATGTTTGTACTCTCCCTCCCATATAGCTCTGAAAGACTTCCTAGCTAAAATCTGGCCCTGTTCTTGATCAAATCCAGGATAAACTGTACATTTAGATATATATATATATATATATATATATATATATATATATATATATATATATATAGTATGTGTATGTGTGGAGATGTTTCAAACACTGGCATTAATGCCCTTTTAGCTTGCCCAATATACCAAAACACTTGTACTCATAATAAGTGTCCAGGCTGTTATTAAAAATGTCTAAATTAGTACTTGCTTTAATGTAATTTCTATGCTTCAGCTGCTTTCTCAGAGAACCAGTTAGTACATTTCTCATTCCTATAGAATCTTTTTTAATTTCTCCAAGTCTTTTGGGTTTCTAATACCATGACTGGAATGGACCCCTTTCCTAAGTCAAAGTACGGTTAAAGTTCATGAAATTAGTATTGTATCAGTCTTTAATGTCAGCCAGAAGTGCTCTTCGCAGCACCCGCAATGTGCTTAGAAATTACTCCTCCTGCAGTTCGTACGGAGTTACATGTATTGATAACGTATGTAAATATGATTGTGCATTCTTTTTTGTAAGACCCGTTGCTCCTACTCCTATTGGAACTGTTTTGCGTGTCTTTCTTCCACATTGTTGTCGTTTCGCCTGCAAATCCTGATATTTTATGACTTTGTGTGTCTCTGTACGCAAGACACTGTAGTCACTGGTTGTAGCGATTTCAGTGATCAGTGGTATTTTTTTTTCTTTTCATAGACCACTATATCTGTTCTTTTAACATCTGTCTTTTGAACTGTTGGTAATGGGTGATCCCGTGTAATATAGACTTTGTCATTTTCTATGATGCTGTGTGGGTCACGTTTCCAGTGTTTTTCAGCCATTTCAATATTATAATGTTTGCACAATCCCCAATGCAACAGTCTTGTTACATATTATGCCTTTCAGTATACAGTCCTTCAGCTATTAGTTTGTCACAACCAGCAACAAGGTGTGCGACTGTTTCCAATTATGTTTTACAAGACCTACATTTGTCTGTTTCTCAAACATGTTCAATGGACTTTGTAAACCAACATGTACGTAGCCCACTATCTTGTTCCGCCAATATTAATCTTTCATCTTTTGGTTTGAATTCACCTCCCCTTAACCGTTCCTTCGTTTGATCCTGATCATCATGGGGTTCTTCCAGGAGTTTCTATACTTGAAACTGTATTTATGTATTTTCCACATTTCTTGCCTTCTCATCTGATCTTTCACCTTAATTGTCATTGTTTTGCTTTTTGGCGCATTCAGTTGTTGCCTGATTTTTCTCTGCTTGTGGTTTGGTTTCCATTCCCGCTTGCTGCCGATATGCTTATGCTAGACTAAGCAGGGAAGTAATCTTAGATTTATTCTCATGTTTCAAAACTTTCACTACGTTTGAGTGTTGTGAGGTTAGCAGATATGTTTATAGTCCCATGATTGCAGATCTATACATGTATGGGCCTCCTTGAAATTGATTACCTCCTCCAGAATGGGAAATGTATAATCTTGGTATGCACTGATTTTTATAAATCATTTGATGAGCATGAAGCATCCTTCCTGTTTTCCTGGCTAATCTGTCCAACACCTTTTGGAGCCAGTCAGTCACTCCAAAACTGTAAGTTAGGACAGGAAGAGTAAATTGGTTTATAGCTTGAATTTTACTCCTAGATGTCAACATTGTTTTCAGGATTAATTTAAATCTTCTAAAATATTCCTTACTTCGTTTTTTATTCACATTTGTTCATGTTTATTGTTGATCCTTCATCAATTCCCAAATATTTATACACTCCCTCTTGCTCAGGTTCTTTTATATTACATTCTTGTCTCAAACTGATGTTTTCTTGGTGCTGCAGATTTCTTGCTTTAAAAGATGCTTTTGCACATTTATCAGGACCAAATGACATTATTGTGTCATCTGAAAAAAGTTTTGACTAATTGCAGTTGTGCTTTCAGTTCCTCATCTAATGAACTATACAGTTTTAAATCGTTAACATAAGAGAAGATGTCTTTATACTTTGTTGTTGTCTAGCTGCCAAATTATAGCCATGGCCTAATCTATTAAGTAGATAGCTTAATGGGTTAAGGGCAAGACAGCGGTGACAGAGCGTCATCCTGGAATAGCTCCCTTTTGCATTTTTATCCCTGGAATAATAATTTGTCCTTTATCGTGACCTAATAGCCAAGTGATCTGCCACTGTTTCATGATCACTGTGATGTAATCGATCAGTGTAGGGTGTATTTTATATGTGAGATACTGTCAAATGCTTTTTGTAGTCAATCCATGTCATACTTAAGGTTTCTCCCCTTTTTTATAGTTCTCTACTATGACTTTATTTAGCAACAAATGATCCTTTGTTCCATATGACTTTCCTTTATTGCCATTTTGTTCTATTGCATAATTTAGTTTTCTTCTAAATGACTATAAACTCTCAAGTGCAGAGACCAAGTGCCCAACGAATACCAGTAATGCAAAAACAAAGCACTTGCAAGGGCAACCAGCAAGGATTTGAGCCAAAAGTTGTGTTAAAAGGTTGTATTAATCCACTACGCAACAATCCAAAAATGATTCACACATAAGCACCTTAACTTATTCACAGTGTTTTCGTCCACATTAGAACTTCCTGAGATATATCTGAATACAAAACTGCATCCTTCTCTATCTCTGGATTAGGACTCACTTTTAAAGGCACCCATCACGGACTCTGCTGTTGCTGCAGCAGCCATTTTGAGGTACCCATCTCCTCAAAGTGGCACTTCACCCACCACGATAAAAATTTTGTAGCTGTGGATAACTAAGGGAAGTATGTGTTTATGTCTTGCATGTTTGTTTTGAATGCTCTCAGTTGTCTCTTACATCTATTAAGATTCCAGCAGGACTTTGGTGATGAATTCCACAAGACAATGGAATAGTTGCAGAAGGACAAGCAGAACTAAGGAAATTGTTGTTATCCAAAGTGGCAGCTATAATTTTGGTATCCAGCCTCTGTATGTTCTTAGCAGATTCTGCCATGGATAGATTGGTTAGGGCATCTGGCACTAGTGATCAAGTCCACCTATCTGGCTATGTCTAGGTCTGTCAAAAATCTCAAAGCTTCCTTCCAGAGTGCCTTGTTTATTGGTTCTCTCTCAAGGTGAATTTCTTGGTTTCCATGTCTTGAACACATAATAAGCTGGTTCTGATCAAAGACCCAATCATAATCCTGTATATATTGTTAATACAAGCACTGCTAATACATTTATTTATTTTATGTATTATTTATTTTACATTTGTTGACCGGGTTTGTCTGTCTGAGCTGATAGCCCTTTTTCAGCAGAGACCTGAGAAGAAAAGCTCCAATCCATATTAATTTTAATACAGGAATTGACATTTATAAAGTATAAAAGATTGAAGAAAAGCTCCAACCCATATTAATTTTAATATAGAAATTGATATTTATAAAGTATAAAACATTTGTGATATATACAGAAATAATACATGTATGATATGTGCAGAAAAATGTGTTTTTGGTAATAAGGTACAGTCGTAATATAATGTAATATGACCAAACATCTAAAATTTCAATTGTTGATTAAAAAAAAAAAAAAGACAATAGAGACAGTATAACGGTATATAGGTTGAAATATGGCCTAAGTATTTGCTTAGAAGATGCACAGTTTACAGATATCGTAGCTCATTTATATTTATATTTTTTCCATGGGGCCTAACAGCATACCTGGATGTATAACAAGTAGTGTTAAGCATGCCCTAGCAGTGCCACTCAAACTGTTCAACCTAACTTTAGCTACAGGTTTTCGTCCCTGAAGTTGGGTGCGTCTCAGTAATGATACCACTATGTAAGGTCGTGGATACCTTGACCCTGAGAATTATAGACTTATTAACCAGACAAGTCTCTTCTATAATACCATGGAATATATTATAACTACTCTCATAAACTATGATATCAAAAATCTCATTGGACTTGACCATCAACAATTTGGCTTTGTCAAAGGAAGATCCTGCCTAATGACACCATTTAGCTTCTTTGGGGGTTGCACAAGGCTGTCAGTGGTCATCCAACTTGTAAGAGGTCATGCTGTTCAAATATTGCATCTTTACCTAGCCAAGGCATTCAACATTATAGCTTATGCAGGCATTATAAGTAAACTAAATGCTTTAAACACTGACCCCTATGTGGTAAGGCGGATAACAAACTGGCTAAAAGACAGATCTCTCACATTTGGAGAGAGGGGAAAATACCCCCTTGAGTAAGCATTAAGATAACTCAGGATGTCCTCCAAGACTCGGCAATGGAACCTCTCCTTTTTGGCATTTACATTCCCGATATACAAACCAAAAAACAGGACCTCTGGCTAAGTCCCCTTTGATACCCAAACCCTTCAGCAAGAATTGACACTAGCAAATAGCCTGGTGTTATAAAAATGAGCACAAATTAAATGCAAAAATGTGCTCTTTCAATACATTTTTTTAAACCAAAATCTCCACTCAGAGAATACCACCAGTGCAAAATGAAACTTTAATTATATCTTTTTTAGAGCTGCAATTTTGTATGTAGATTGCACTAATTCATATCTTTTTTTTTAATTTCCCCATGTCTATATTTCTTTTTTATAGCTTTCAAAAACCTCTGTTTTTTGTTCTTCAGATTTTTCTCATTTCCTCTTTCTAGTTGGCCCACTGTTGTTTTTCTTTGTGTTGTTGGCCCACTGTTGTCTTTCGGAGAGAATAGTGCTCGTACTGGTGAAAGAACTGATACTGGAGTCAAGCAGGTCATTTGGTACTTGTCGTAGCATGGAGGCCTTTGATCCTGAATATTCAGTAGTCAAGGATGCCAGAGTCTAAAGTTTCACTGAAGAGGACTAAATCTGATGTCAGCCTTGACTCACCAAGCCCAGTTCCTGAGACTAAAGGGGCTGCTATTACCACAGATATCCGTGCCAGTTTTGGAAAGCTGACAAAACTTAAGATGCAAACTACTGATGCCTGATGAGAAGTCAACACTGGGGAAACTAACATTGTCAGAGGTAATAGACAGGTGACTACTACTGGGACCTGTAACAGGCCTAAAGAAAAAGAGAGGAATAGAATCCCTGCCAACTGTGAGAAAGATCAAGCATTCCTTCAGAGATGTACTAGATCAGAGAAGGAGTATTATAATGAGAGGATGAAGGAGTCGTTGAGAGGACAACATAGCTCTAATTCTTTTGGATGGTAACCAGGAAGAAACTTTACAACAAGCATGCCAGTTTCATCCTCTTTGGGTATATATTATGGAAACAATGAAACTGCACTAATTCTGAGCACGTGTTTGATATTTATGGAGATAACAGAAATCAGATGAAAAACTATGTGCTACTGAACCTTTGTGGAAGCGCACAGAAGCAAATTTTCCCAATATCTGGCCATAGACATACATTTCTAACAAATAAAAGGCACTGAAGGCAATAATGTTAGTCTTCTAAGGGTTAGACTGGAAACCGTTACAGACTAGTACTGAAAATAATGAAAACTTAATGAAAATACTATGAAAATAAATAGCAATCACGGAGTTTGACTTTTAATGATATGAATTGTGGCAACAGAGTTTTATCTTTAGAAATTATAGATATTTGTGTGGCTACATCCAACAACACTAAGAATGTAGTAAATATTCTGGCATTACATTGAATGAAAAGGAAGTCGTATGTTTTAGGGGCTAAATTTGTACCAAATAGTTTTCCCTAGCTATATTAAATGAAAAAATATTTTAAATGATTTGGAAAATAACACTTGTTAAGCATTTTAAAAAATGATTTTCATGGAGTTTGTAATGTATAGTTTGATAACATGTCATCTATTGTGATAATGATAAATTTCATTCTTACTCTGTAAGTATAGTTGTGGACACATTTGCTTCTTGGTGCTAATGATTTGCAATATAAAAGTAATTTTATGTCTTTTTAAAAATGAAATATTAAAACAGATTTTCAAAAACCTTACAAAAATAAAACAGCTGTTTAAGAATTGTTTGAAAAAATAAACATGAAATACAGTATAATTTAGATAAAGGACTATGGCATTTCAAAGGTTGAGAAGCAATAGTACTTTGATTATTAAGACCTCAGACAAATGAAGAACAATTTTCTTCTCTGTTAGACAGTATCTGGGTAGATGGATAGAACATCTGTCTGAAGTACTACCTATGTTTCAGTTGATAAATGTAGGCATAAAGAGGCACAGGTCACTTAATTGAAATTATTATCTAAAGGACTGGAACTTGTCTCTTCATATGCATATATTTTAAGAATGTCACCATAAATAACTCTGGGTTTCTTTCTTGTACTGTCTATCCTAAAATATACAAGAATAGGCACAGTCCACTATGTAGCCCAACTGTCTTGGAGTGTGGCAGTTATATTCACGGCCTTGGGAGGGTAATTAATCATCATCAAAAACTATACATAATTGACCCCCCTGGAAAACCTGTCTTTTTCAGATAGCAAAACTTTTATTTCAAAGTGTTTATTGAAGTGTGGAACCATCGGATTTTAGGAGCAGTTACAGAGATCCCTTTGCGCCTGATCATGAGCATATTTATGGTCATTATTTTTTGAATCATTATGTTTTATATTATTTCAGGTATATTGTTGACTTGATCTTTTTCTGTAAAGGAATACACCTGTTGTAAGTAACTTCTTCAGAGTTTAAGACCGAGTGGTGGAGAATCAATGGTGGTGAGACCAGATGGCATAAAGGTTAAGGCCTTTGCCTCCCATGTACAAGGTACAAGGTTCAATCCTAACCTCTGACCAATGCCTATTTGGAGTTTGCACGTTCTCCATGTGTCTTTATGGGGTTTCTCTCATGTCCGAAAAAACTTGCCGAGTGTTTCCATCTCAAACTCACCAATGAATGAAGCAATTGGTGCCCTATAGGGAGAAGAGTTGTACAGACCAACCGCTTTGGGCCTCTACTGTGGTGTGCAGTATCTTCAAGATAGGAGAACATGGATCACAGGGCTAGCCACTCAATGGTGTAAAAATATGGCTGTAGTTGCCCAGCCTGGGTTACCTGGGATGGCTCTGTTAAGCGAAAGCTGGAGGTAAAACCAACCAAGCTGCTAAACATGAACTGAAAATTGCTACGCTTAATGTAGGCTCACTGACAGGATGCAGCTTGGAAGTGGATGACATGATGATACAGAGGAGGCTGGGCATCCTATGTATCAAAGAGATGAGATGGAAGGGCAGTGCAACAAAGGCACTTGGCTTGGGATCCAGACTCTACTACTCAGGAGGGGACAGGCTAGAAATGCTGTAGGAATTGACATGAGAGAGAAACTTCAGAAGACAGTGAGGGATATCATCAGAATTAATGACCGACTCATGGCAATCAGACTCCAGCTTAATGATAGGGCAGTATTCATAATCTCAACCTATGCCCCACAGCAGGGTTGTGATAGTAAGGAAAAGAGTGCATTCAGACGGCAGTAGCAGGACAACATGAACTGGTGTTGATAATGGGTGACTTGAATGCACAGATCGGGGCAGACAGAACAGGATACGAGTCCACATGGGTGGGGCAACAGGAATACAGGAGGAGAAGCCATTCTAGACTTCTGTCTGGCAAATGTCTTGATAGTAGCCAACACATGGTTCAGAAAGAGAGACATTCACAGGATCATATACAAGAGTAGCAAACATGCAACTCGGGTAGACTTCCTCCTAGTAAGGAAAAGGCACTGGGGTAGAATCCATGATTTCAAAGTCATCCCCAGTGAAACATTTGGCCCACAGCATAAACCACTAGTTGCTACAATCAGCTGCAAACAGTGGTCAGATAAGGCTCTAAGGTTAACGGAGACCAGGCTGAAGACCTGGAAGTTGACTGGAGAGAAAGTACAACAGTTCAAGGAATTACTCTGGGCTCTAGCACCCCAAGAAGAAGAGGAAATAGGTGGAGTTGAACAAGAATGGTAGGTGGAGTTGAACAAGAATGGCAGCGCCTAAAATCAGCATGTTAGGATAAAGAAAAGATATGTGGCCAAGCCAGGTATGGAAATAAGGTACATAAGGAAAGTTGGTGGTGGAATGCAGAAGTCCAGAAAGTCATCAAAAGAAAGGAGAAATCAGAAAGAAGTGGGAGAAAGAAAAGACTGACCAGGCTACTAAGGACTACTGGTTGGCTAATAAAGAAGCTAAGAAAGAAATAGCAATAGCAAAGAATAGGGCATCAGAGGCACTCTACCAACTTCTGGAAAGTGACTCAGTAACCGGCATAAAGAAACTATATCAGGTTGCAAGGCAAAGGCAGAAAGATAAAGAAGATAGTTAGATACCCTTCATAAGGGATGCCAGCAACAACCTGCTCACTAGTCCACAGGACATCAAAGGCAGATGGAAGGAGTATTTCCAGCAGCTTCTAAATTAAGAAAACCTCACAGAAACTGTACTGCCCCAGAAAGAGCCTACAATGAGAAAAGAAGAGGAGCCCACCCTAGAAGAAGCAAGAACAGCACTAAGGAAGATGAAGTCAGGGAAAGCAGCAGGCTTAGATGAGGTCACAGTAGATATGATAAATATGCTAGGTGAGATAGGGGAGAAATGGCTCCTGAGGGTGCTAATAGCAGTGTGGAGAGAAAGGCGTATCCCAGATGACTGGAGAATAAGCATACTTGTGCCAGTGTACAAGAACAAAGGGGACATCCATAACTGTGGGCAGTGCAGAGAAATCAAACTCCTATCACATTGCATGAACGTTTTGGAGAGGGTAATAATAAACAGATACGCAGAGTAGTAGAATGCAAGATGGGAGATGAGCAGTTCAGATTCAGATCAGGATGCAGCACAATTGACCTAATGTTTGCAGTGAGACAGTTACTTGAGATGAAGCTAGAGATGAGGAATTGAGTCCAACTGATCATACCTAGACTTGAAGAAAGCATATGACATGGACCCAAGAAAGCTGATTTGGGCAGTATTGCAGTGGTCTGAAGTCCCAGAAACAATGGTAGAATTAGTGCAGGCTATGTACAAGGGCCCAGTGACTCGAGTACGAACAGTGTTCAGCCTCACAGAGGTGTTCCCAGTGGGAATGGGTGTACAACAGGGTTTAGCTCTGAGCCCACTGCTGTTCATACAGGTGACGGACGATATTAGCAAACCGGTCAGAGGGGACAGATCAGCAAAGTTGCTGTATGCTGATGGTGTGGCATTACAGGCAGACTCTGAGCTAAAACTTCAGCAAAGGATAGGAGAATGGAATGCAAAACTGAAGGCACATGAGATGTAACTAAGCAGAGATAAGACTGTGGTAATGGCAGCAAACTGGGGAAATCAGAAGAAGATGAGAATAGAGATGGAAGGAAAGACAATGGAACAGGCAAACCACTTCAAGTATGTGGGAGGGGTGGTTGAGGAGAAGTCTGAATGAAGAGGTCAAAGCTAGACTCAGAGGGGCTGCAGCCAATTGAAATAGTGTCAGGTTTAGTCTGACAGAAGAATGCCAGAGGCTGAAAAGTAAGGTGTATAAGATAGTGGTGCAACCAGTATACTGCATGGTACAGAAACCTGGGCAATAAAGGCAGAACAGTTGAAGAAGCTAGAGGTGATGGAAATGAAGTGCCCTGAGAAGGGTGGCAGGATGCACACTGTGGGACAGACGAAGAAATGAGGACATAAGAGCAGAAGCCAAAGTAGCTCCAATTGCAGAAAAGATCAGAGAGAACAGATTACAGTGGTTTGGACACGTGCAGAAAAGCAGAAGACAATCTGGTGAGGAAGATTTGGGACAGACAGGAAGAAGGTAAGAGGAAGCGAGGACGTCCAGCAAAGAGATGGATGGATTGTGTGAAGAAGATCTGTGACAGTCAGGCATGAGTGTTGAAGAAGACAGGAGTGGGCCACTGAATCAAGAGAGCTGGCGACAGTTAACACAATACCCCGACCCAATGTAGGAAAAAATGGGGAAAAGAAAAGGGGGGCTGATGATGATGCTGGTGGTGGAGAATAAATCCACAAAGGCATTCAAAAGGGCATGGGTGAGAGACTCAAAGGATGAGGAGTGGCGTGTTGGAGCGTGGCAGACTATTAAAAGCACTGAAAGGATAGGGTAGTTAGGCTGTTTGTCTTCTTTTACAGTCAGACATATTTAATGTAACTGTAGTGCATACTAATTCAAGCCATGCTGTTTCTGTAGCTTTATAGCGAGACCTGCATTGTGCACAGCCTCCTCTTGAAGCAGTAGCTTGTTGTAACAGATTGTATCATACACATTCTGTGGAGCAACAGGAATGCTTATTCATTGTACTGTTTGTATTGTAGTAAATAGGAATCGTGCTGACAAAGTTACAATACCTATTTTATGCATAATAAGGAATTCTTCCTATAAAAAAAAAAAAACCTGCACATTATCACTTTTTGAATAAATAAAATTTTTTAGCTCCTTTGTGTTGAGAGCTAGACATTCATCGTTGGTGTGGCTAGTAAGATTCGTTTTTGGACCACTATCGATGTTTCAGTTTAACAGGTGTTGTGCAAAACTGTAAGTAGCCAGCAGAGGTCACTTGAAGAATAACTTTTGTCAGATGCCTGACTGCCGTCTGGAAGAATTTTGTGCGTGCCATTGTTATTTATAGCCAAGTATTTATGACAAAAGGGGTTTTTAAGTATTGGGTATTCCTCAATCATAGACTTTATTCATTTTCCCCTAAACTTGTTTTGAAGTACTTGAGATTCCGATTTAAGGTAAATGTATTCTGCATGAGGTCAATATTGTGTGAAATTCTGTCAAAAAGAGCATTATGTTACTTTTGTTCGAGGAATGTCATTTTTAGATGATATCATTATATTTCTGTGCTCTGTATTTGCTCCTTTTTTCCAGGAATAGTGTTTAGTTGATTTTCTGTTTGTAGTCATGAAATTGAGTGTTTTGTAGGACAAAGAGACTAAAATACTGCCAAACGATTATCATTTGCATCTAATCAGTGATATGTTTGGCTTCATCCTTTTCAGCTGAGGCACATTCACTTGCTGCTACTGCAAAGCCTGTGTTTTCTTAAATCCATGCTATGTTACTGTAGCAGTCTGTTCCATGATTTTATTATCTTTTTGAAAACTAAAACTGTTACGTCATTTTCTAAGATTTATAAGCTGCCTACATTTTATTTTGGAGACTGCATTCTTTTGAAAAATGCACGTTTCTTACTTTCTCTTGTACCATACTTCAGTGATGAGCCTAAGCCTACTTATGGCATGCAGCATTTCATCATAGGGTGTCTTGGATGTCCCCCTTTTTGTACCTTGCGTTTGCCTGGGTTCTGGTGCAGTAAGGCACGTTGTATCCCTGTCATTTTCTTTTAAAAGCCATGAGCAAAGGCCACTTGATTTCCTCCCTGCTTTGAAGACCGTTCTTAATTTTCTCTCTTTTTTTTTTCTTTTATAGTCTAGTGCCCATTTTATTCATGATTGTTCCTTGTCCAGGCCTACACACAGGTCACCCCTTGCCACTGCTTTGCTGTGCTAAAATGGAAATTCAGAGCTCCATCCCTGCTCTGAAATGAGGACTGCCTTCAAGAAATCATACCATCCTCCTTTATAATGTTATAATCCTTCCATCTTTTGAGTAGCCCAAATATGACTCTAGCACCATCTTTGGTTGCAGGGTTAAATGAAGGGGGGTCTGTAGAGTCAGTCAGCAGTATAGCTGACTAGAACTGTTTTCTCCTTACCTCATAAGTCAGAGCACACACTGGTACACAGCACTGAAGGAAATCTTTTGTCATGTGGTTATACCATACAACAGGTGCACTATTTATACCTGCAAGGGCGTGCAGTACCTTTTATTGCCTGCTTGCCTGCCTATATCCATGCCTCATACTTTCTGTCGCTAGTACAGATGGACACATTCCTCTTAAATTTACTCCCATTATTTTTTTTAATAATACATTCCCCCTAGCAGAACATTTTACTACCATTCAACTGAGTCACTAAATTATTTTTAATTTCTTGTTCCTTTGACATTTCTCCCCTTAAATTTCCTGTTGCTGTAGTCACTTTTTGACTGACACATTTCTTCAGATAATTGTTTTCAGAGGCCTTATATTTCCTAATGGTATTGTCTCACACTTTTCTTTAGCGTGTTGAGTAGAGTCTTTAGGGTTTCCTCTCCCTTGTGGTTCACTCTTGTTGCAGTTAATAAATCTGTCTGCTTTCTTGAAATGGGAACACAATGCTTTTTCTCATGTTAGGTTAATCTCACTAAAGATGCAGATTTGATCAGCATAACCATAGAGGACAGAGATCTGATCTATACTCGGCCAGCCTGCACCTATTAATTTTGACATGCTTTCTATATGCCGATGCCAGTTTATAATCCATTAGTGCCAAGATCACTTTGTTGTACTGCTTATATTAAGGGCCCACACCAAGATTTTTGGCCATAATGGTATTACTTACTGTATCTGTTACATGGCCTTTCTCCATGCTTAAGTATAGTTTGTTTAGTAGTTATTTAAGTGCAAATCTCGTCAGGTGATTTTAGCTGTCTCATTGCATCTGCCACATTACAGTTACTTCTGTTTAAAATTTACCTGATAAAAATGGGGATCAAGAACAGAGACGTGTGATGCACTGTACCCGGTCCTTTCATCACTGCCTTGTATCCTTCTGCTTTCTTATTACAGTGACTTATTTGTAAGTATCCCTGATTTAGCGTTGGTTTCCTATCAACTGTCAAAGGGGTGAAGTCTTAACTCCTTTGTATGGGTTACTCCTCTCTGCATGAGGCACCTTTCATTTGCTGATCCTGAATCTTTGTTTTGTATACTTGGACTGTGTTACCTTTTTTGCAACATCGTTTTACTCAAGTCTTTCTGATTTCTTGTCACAGACTTCTGTGTCCATTCCTTACTTTTAACATAAAAATGTAACTTTGTACATGACCTGAGTTCATATGTTCAAAAGCTCACATCAAGAAAGATGCTAAGCTGTCATTTAATAACCACTTGGTGTTTGGATCACACAGCCATGATGGTGGCAGTTTAACTGACTCAGGAAACCCATACATGTAGAAAAAGTGCTCCGAGTGTGTGTGTGTGTGTGTGTGTGTGTGTGTGTGTGTGTGTGTGTGTGTGTGTGTGTGTGTGTGTGTGTGTGTTTGTGCTGGATGAGTTTAGCTGCCACATGTGTAATGTGAAGTAACACTTCCACTCTAGAAGCAGTAGGCATGGTTTTCTTTAATATGCAGTGCTAGAAGCAACAAGTAAGATTGGGTCAATGTCTGTAAACAACTGTGGTGATTAAACAAGTCTGCTATACTAAGGTCTCAGGAGCAATGACTGCCAGAAATGCTGAAGGCACTAGACATTGTTGGGAGGTGTTTGGTTAACATGCCTTTTCAGTGTTAGTACAATACCAGTGGTCTGGCAAAATGGCAGCTAGTCCCCATTCGCAGAAAGAGGGATATGTGTATTTCAGTTATAGGGGATTGAGTTTACGCATCTCCTTGGAAAGGTCTGTACCATGGTACTGAAAGGAGGATTGATGTGATAGTTAAGCTTATGACTCAGGAGGATTGGTATGCATTTTCTGCTGGATGTGAAATAGTGGGTTAACTCTCTTTAAAGTTTGATAGCTTATACCCTAAGGGGTTAAACAGAGAACTTAATTGGAAATGGTTGCTATAATCAATTGCTCTTTTAATTGTTTTATTAGAACTGTTTTTACTATAAAAAGGAATGAGAAATAGTTCTTGTTATACTCTGTTAAAGGCTTATGCCGAGGCGCTGGAGAAGAGAAGTATATTATGAAAATAAATCTATTGGATTTACTGGCTGAGTCATTTTGTGGATTATTATTTCATTGTGTGGTGTCATATACTTTCTATATGGCCAGTGATCCTTCTTTTCAAACTCCCAGAATTTTTCGAGAGGATCTGGGAGAAACCACTCAGAGAACATTTGAGCAAAATATTTTACAGATGGGAGAACGTTTGCCTGATAGAGGTATGAATTCTATATCCCAGTTGGGTGAGTCGCAAAATATCTGGGATAAAGTGCTGATGGATGGATGTCAAAAGCGAACAGTTAATCCTTTTTCCACCATAGGACAGAACCATACTACAGCTATTTCCGCTAAATTACAAGGTACTGTTAAAAAACTTGAAAGTTTACTTTTTAGAGAAAATGCAACGCATTATAATATTATTAGCCTGCAAAGGTATTTGGAGTTAAATGTTACTCCAAAAGGATTAAGACCGTATAAAAATCCTTCTACACCCTTTGATGAGAAAAATGCAGAAGACATGCAATTTGCTAAAAGATGGGTGATGGCAGCACATCACTGTACAACAGAATGGGTGGCTATTCTAGTTGAGAGATCTGTTAAAACAAAAACAGATTAAAAGTGATATTGCTAAGCTTTGTTCAAGTCTGTGTAATTCTCTGACGGTCCCTAGGTTTGAGGGTGTGTTAAAAGATTTAAATGAAAAAGTACTGAGTAAAACAGAAGCGTTGATTGACAGAAAAATACGCAAATTACAGAGAGACCTAAGAGACTATGTTAATGAGACAGCGTTCTCTAATAAAAACTATCAGAAGACTATAGGCGGGTCTTTTGGTAAAAAAGTAGCAAAGAAAAAACGTGGTGTCTCGTTTGCTTCGTCGGATGCAACTGAAGCTTCAGGAGAATGGTCGGATGAAAATGTAGACTTTCCTTCACTTCTCCCACCCCAAAACAGTGAATATATGTATGAACATTTTTACATTAGACCCAATACAAGTGAGAGAGGTCGGAAAAGGGGACAAACGGATACGACGTGGGGCAGACAACAACAACAGAACCAACAGGGGAAAAGAAAAAGATGGTACTAATTTTTCTGAAATTTATAACACTGATTGTGAGCCAGGTGAACAATATGTTTTTAATTTAACTGGCAGTCTTTTTACAGACACTGAAATAGGAGTATTAAATCGTGGTATTAAATTTATTCCTACTGTTATTTCGAATATGCATTCATTTAAAATAGATATTTTTAAATTAGTAAGGAAATTACATTTATTGTGTTTCTTTTCAAGGCATAAAGAAGGTAATGTAGAAGTAATGAATTCCTTTGAAATGCATGATTCTTTAAATGAAACAATTTCTATGGAAATTTTTTCTTGTGGTGATTCTTTTGAAAATGATGAAATTATGAATGCTTACTGTTTGTTGCCATCTGATAAAATTAGCATTAAAAGCAGCTATATACCTCCTTTCAATAATGAAACAGTAAAATATTTTTCTAGTGTAGTAAATTATTCTATGCAAGATATTTTTAAACAAGAGAAAAATTTCTTATAATCTGACTTAAAACGAATGGGAGGCATTGAAAAAAATGAGACATAGGAATGATATTATTTTCAAGCCCTCAGACAAAGGTAATAAGTTAGTAGTAATGACTGTAGATCAGTACTATAAGATGTGTATGGATAATTTAAATAATGATGAAATATATAGAACTGCAGTAAGGAAAGACTATGATACAGCTTTGTTGGCATATAATGAATTAATATATAAGGGGTACAGGTTGGGTTACTTTACTAATTAGGACATTGAGAAGAAGTTTTCCATAGATAAATGTACTATGGCTAAATTTTGTTGTCTTCCTAAGTTACACAAAAATAGATGTAACCCTCCGGGTAATCCAGTAGTGTCTGCATGTAATTATTTTCTTCACAACATAGGAATTGTATTACATGAATCACTTCTACCTAAGGTTGTGAAGTTATCTTCGTACATTAGAGACACTTTTGACTTCCTTGAAAAAGTAGACAGAATACAGTGGAATGAAAATAGATACTGGATAGTATGAGATGTTAAAAATTTGTATACGAATATTGTACAGGAATTAGGCATTAAAGCTTTAAAGTTTCATCTAGGTGATACACCACTGACTCATTATATAATTGATTTAATACAGTTCTGTCTTCAAAATAATTATTTTGAATTTAACGATATCTTATACCAACAAATAAAGGGAACAGCGATGGGAGCAGTGTTTGCTCCTGCATATGCAAATTTGTTTATGGGTCACTTTGAAATAGAATTTCTATATAGGATGTGCTTTTTTAGAAATTATGTGATAAAGTATTATCGTTACATAGATGATTTGATTTTTTTGTGTGAAGGGGGTAGTTCCAGTGCACATAAATTTATTCAGGATTTAGATTGCAATAATTTTGGCATAAAGTTTGATGGAGCTCAGTGGGGAGATAAAGTAACATTTTTAGATGTGAATTTGGAAGTAAAAAATAATGAAGTGGTGACATCAGTCCATCATAAATTTGAGAGTGTTAATAACTTTATACATGGGACTAGCTGTCATCCACCACACTTAATATCAGCACTTCCCTATAATGAATTATTGCGTATTTCAAGATTGACCAGTGATAGGCAACAAAAAGAATTAGAAATTGAACAAATTTGTACTAAATTTATAAAAAGAGGCTATAGTATAGAAGATGTAGAACAAGCCAAGAAGAATTTGATTTTAAAAAAATCACAGTAATAAGCAAGTAAAGAATTGTGGTAGATCAGATAAAAATATACATAATGAACAAGTGGAAAAAATATTTTTTGTGACCACGTATGGAGTATCTACAGAGGAATTAGTTAAAATAATTATGTTCTATTGGAAATGTTTGACACAAGATCCTTTTTTAGGAGAATTGATACCCCAAAGACCTATGGTGTCATACAAGCGTGGAAAAAGTATTAAGGATATGTTAGTACATGCTTATTTCATTTTTCCTGCTGTAAGATTAACTAAATGTATATCTGATTGTGGTTTTAAAGCATGTGGAGACTGCAGTATATGTAATCAAACTGAATTTTTTTGATCAAATAAATGGAAAGAAATTTAGTGTGAATGACAGTTACAGTTGTAATACAGAAGGCATTGTTTATGTGCTTAAATGTGAGTGTAATTTATTTTATATAGGAGAATCTAAAAGAAGTTTCCGTGTTAGATTTTTAGAACATCTGAGAAATATTAAAAATGAAAAGGTGGAAAGCCCATTAGGCTTACACTTTAAAAAGTATCATAACAGTGATGGAAATAAATTAGTAGGTACAATTTTAGAAAAAGTGTATTGTGAAAAAGGCATATGCCTTAAGAATAAATTACAATGGAAAGAAGCATTGTTTATTTTAAAGTTTGATACCTTATACCCTAAGGGTTTAAACAGAGAACTTAATTGGAAATGGTTGCTATAATCAATTGCTCTTTTAATTGCTTTATTAGAACTGTTTTTATTATAAAAAGGAATGAGAAATAGTTCTTGTTATACTCTGTTAAAGGCTTATGCCGAGGCGCTGGAGAAGAGAAGTCTGTTAAGAAAATAAATCTATTGGATTTACTGACTGAGTCGTTTTTTGGATTATTATTTCATTGTCTGGTGTCATATGGTTTTCTTTAATATGCAATGCTAGAAGCAACAAGTAAGATTGGGTCAATGTCTGTAGACAACTGTGGTGATTAAACAAGTCTGCTATACTAAGGTCTCAGGAGCAATGACTGCCAGAAATGCTGAAGGCACTAGACATTGTTGGGAGGTGTTTGGTTAACATGCCTTTTCAGTGTTAGTACAATACCAGTGGTCTGGCAAAATGGCAGCTAGTCCCCATTCTCAGAAAGTGGGGTATGTGTATTTCAGTTATAGGGGATTGAGTTTACGCATCTCCTTGGAAAGGTCTGTACCATGGTACTGAAAGGAGGCTTGATGTGATAGTTAAGCTTATGACTCTGGAGGATTGGTATGCATTTTCTCCTGGATGTGAAATAGTGGATTAACTCTTTTTCCACAGATATTGAATGGATTATTTTAGTTTAACAGTACTGTCTGTATCTGTTTTGTGAAGCCTAGAAAAAAAACGTACAAAAATGCATCTTATTGTGGAAGGTACTACAGGAGTTCCAATTCCAGGCTCAATACTACATGCTGTTTGGTCTTTGTATTTGAAGTCTGGAGAGGTGTCTGTATTCTGTTTGTGGTTGTATGCATTTAGGGTGAACACACAACTCTGTAAACAGTGTGTCTTGCCTCCCTTCCTGCTTATGGTTTTCATAGGAGCATATATTAGGGAACATTAAAATCTGGAGAGCATAAATATTGCAGTAATGCGAGTCTTGGAACTTTTATGCAGATGATGATGTCATCATAGTCTTAAGGTGATGATCTCCATTTGGCATTAGAGTAGCTTACAGCTGAGTTTGAAGAGGTTAGGATGAAAATCAGCACATTCAATTTAGAAATGAGGATTCCCTCCCGGAAAACAGGGGGAAAAAAAATTTTTGGTTGGTTTTT